>NC_051159.1:56903051-56931782 GCF_013339745.2 Dermacentor silvarum | reverse complement strand
TTCGTGCTTTGACGCCGTGCTGCTCGTTGTGCATAATCGCGGCACACATACGCAATGGTGCACGAGAGTGCACAGGAATTTCTCCCAACCTGCTGAAAGAATATACAAAAAATTTAAACTTTGTAGGATATGGTTTTAGATGTAGGTTAAGTTGTATGCGGGTTAAATACAGTGTTTGTACTTTATTACTTATGCATGTACGCCACAGCGTTATAGGTGTGTTTAAGACAGGTTTAAAAAATGTCACAGTTTCGCCCGAAGGGCGAAGCAATGAATGTGATAGCAACACAGCAATGTCCTACGAAGTAAGGTGAGCGGCTTTGGTAGCAATATGAATTGTAGTAAACATGAGCTGATTAAGTAAGCAGGTGTGCTGCGACGTAAGTAGACCGACATGAAGATAGACTCGATGACCACGCGAAGGCGCGTGTGAAACGGTGGTGTTGATGAGAAGCGCTTCCCGTGGGCAGCGCGTGCGAAGGGACACACCTGTAGCGCTGCACTGCCGATCCGGGCAGCATTGCATGTGTAGCGTGCGTTGTAAAATGTGGCCCGACTATTACTAACTGATTGAACAAGCGTGGTGTGAGCGCGCACAAACAAACACGAATAGATCACACTGAATGACTGCAGACAACCACTGTCAAAACACTGGCAGCAAGCATACGCCGCAGCGGGCGAAGGAACGTGCAGTCTATCGCTTCAACGGAAACTGAGCGGCGAATGCATGGCGCATAAAGGTCAGAGCCGTGTGGAGATAAGAGACGGTGCGGGAGAGCGACGAGCGCGGTTGTCGGCAGAGTAGAAGTGCGCCCCCCTCCCCCCCCCCCGCTCCCTCCGGCGCTGGCTTCCTGCTTCCTTGCTTGCGCGTGGGAGATTGAGTGCGTTCGCTCTCCGTGATAGCGCGCGTCCCCGCACGCTTCCGCTCGGGCATACGGCGCGCGGCGAAGATTTTATCTATAGGGAACCTCACGGCGACGGCGACGGCGACGGCAGAAATCCGGTGGAAGTGTCCATATAATTGCTATCGCAATAAAACTACCTCCTTGTACTGGAAGTATTATGTCAGCCAACGAGATGTTTGACATAAATGAACGAAACATCACAGCTGATGTGCATGCGAAGTTGAATGTGCGCGGGTAATGTGCGGCTTTTACTAAAATTATCGTAATCAAATACTCTAAAAAGTTATATGCGGAAAATTTTTCAAAGAGATGCGCCAGTACGGAGCTCGTCCTCGAGCTAGTACTGCACAACACGCTCGAGATCGCCGAAGCACAATGCATGTCTCAGCTCGAAAGACTCACAAAGACCGAAACGGGCCGATACATCCTCGACCGACTGGGGATCACGTACCACAACCAACGCGGACACAAAGCGCCAAATACCCAAGGAAATCCCCCAAAAATAAACTATGGGGTTTTACGTGCCAAAACCAGTTCTGATTATGAGGCACGCCGTAGTGGAGGACTCCGGAAATTTGAACCACCTGGGGTTCTTTAACATGCACCTAAATCTAAGTACACGGGTGTTTTCACATTTCGCCCCCATCGAAATGCGGCCGCCGTGGCCGGGATTCGATCCCGCGACCTCGTGCTCAGCAGCCCAACACCAAAAACCATACATGTTGCAGCCATCCCCCGGAACCTCCACCTCGACTTCAACAAAGGTGGCAGACTAGCAAGAGCTAAAACCCTCCTCCGATGGTACGGAAGGGAAACCGGCGTGTGCTTCGTCGATGCCACGGAACATCCCGACGACCGACGCTTCACTGTAGCCGTAATAGAAACCAACTTTAAAACCGACAACGCGTGTAGCATGGAAGCCCAACATCGAGAGGAAGCCGAAGAGGTAGCCATCACCCTGGCCCTCTCGAATCCGGACTGCAACACCGTCCTGAGCGACTCCCAGGCGGCCGTGAGAAATTTTGCCAAAGGACGCATTTCGCCAAAGCCAACAACATCCTTAAGAGAAGACGCACCCCCAAGAACCACCCGAGTCTCATCGTATGGCTTCCCGCTCACGTCAACACGAGCGACCAGGCACACACGAACATCAACGAGGTAGCCCACCGCAGAGCGCGAAAGCTGACGGACCGCGCCCGGCCGGCCTCTCGGGAAGACCCCGAGCCAAACGAGACAGACTGAC
The DNA here is from genome assembly GCF_013339745.2 of Dermacentor silvarum. NCBI lineage: Eukaryota > Metazoa > Arthropoda > Arachnida > Ixodida > Ixodidae > Dermacentor > Dermacentor silvarum. Next base: position 56,929,634 of record NC_051159.1, on the reverse strand, counting down.
CAGATACAACGACATCACAAAGATGTACCAAGAAGCCAGAAGAACATTCCCACCACCAGACAAAGACCTAAACAGGGCACAAGCAGTGGCCTTACGTCAGCTACATACAAATACCTTCCCGAACCCGTTTCGCCTCAAACGAATATTCCCTAACTACACAAAGAAGACACATGTAAGATATGCAACCAGGAAACAGCTACATTCAAACACATGCTATGGGAATGTAACGCCCAGCGGAAAACAAATCACTGCATATCCACGACGTGAATGGTGATGACTGGGCGAAGCACCGGGGGATCATTCGAGTAAACCAGAGCTACGGATGAGAGAGAAAGAGAGCGCGCGTCGGGAACGAACGCTCTTGTGCACCGCAGCGCCCCTAGCTACGGACGAGAGAGAGAGCGCGCGTTGGGAACGAGAGAGAAAGAGAAAATGAAAGAAAAAGAGAGCACAGCTGCGCCTCTAGCGGGAGCGGCGAGTACTACCGTGGCTACAACGGCGCGACGGCGGACAAGGCTCGACCCTAAGGAGCTTCGACCCTAAAAAGTCGCAGTTTCACCTGAAAGGTGAAGCATCAATTGCGATAGCAAATTTGTAGAGAGCTATACGGAGTAAGGATAATAGTTTTATCAGCTGTACAAACTTGGACATGCAGCAGCACCGGCAACACAAAGAACTGTTGTCGACTCCGTCAGCGTTTTGCCCGCGTTCGCACCAAACGCGCGAGGCGTTGGTGCCTGTTGCCGGAGTCTCCGGGGGCGGCTCGGAGGTTTTCAACCAGATCAGAACGGGACACTCGTCGAGCAGCGTCGGAAGTCTTTCCCACCTTCTCGCCTAAAAGGTTTTTATATAAATAGGCATTTTGTGCCGCAGCTAAACGTCGCCTCCCTTCCCTCACCCCCCCCTCCCCCCGCCTTTCGCGTGTCAGAAGAAGTTGCGTTTGCTCTACAGATATGGAGATTGTAAAGGAGGAAAGAGACGCTTAATTCTGCAGCCCTTAAGGGAGCACGGCGCCGAACGCGCGTTTGTTCGCCGCCGTGCGTTCCCTCCCCGTGAAAGCGCGCGTCCCTCGCGCCCTTTCACTCGCACATACAGCGTTCGGGGCGCGGCGACAGTGAAAGGGCGCGAGGGACGCGCCCTTTCACTCGCACATACAGCGTTCGGGGCGCGGCGACATTTGGCGCTGAGCCGTGCTCCCTCAAGGGCTGCAGAAGATAGCGCCAACCTTTCCCTTTCCCTCAAGAACCACTTACCACCGGCGACAATTTCATCGCCTTTGACGTCATACGGAAGCTCACGGCTACGGCGACGGCAACGGCAACGGCAATGGCGACGACGACGCCGACGGCAGAAATCTGCTTTGGAGTGTCCATATAATTGGTATCGCAATAAAATGTCGCAGTTTCACCCAAAAGTCAAAGCGTCAATTGCGATAGCAAATTAGGGGAGAGCTACACGGAGTAAGGATAGTACTTTTATCAGCTGTATAAACTTGGACATGCAGCAGCACCAGCAAGGCGCAGAATTATTGTCGACGCCGTCAGCGTTTTGCCCGTGTTCGCACCGACCGCGAGCGGCGTTGGTGACTGTTGCCAGTGTCTCTAGGGGTGGCTCGGAGGTTTCCGACGAGGTCAGAACGGGACACTCGTCGAGCAGCGTCGGAAGTCCATATCACCTTCTCGCCTCGCAGCGTTCTTATATAAATAGGCATGATAAGTGGTTCTTGAGGGAAAGGGAAAGGTTGGCGCTATCTTCTGCAAATAGGCATTTGGTGCAGCAGCTAAACGTCGCCTCCCCTCCTCCCCTCCCTCCCGTCTCCCCACGAACTTTCGCACGACGGAAGAAGTCGCGTTTGCTCTCTATATCTGTTGATTGTAAAGAAGGAAAGAGGCGCTTAATTCTGCAGGCCTTCAGGGAACTCGGCGCACAACGCGCGTTTGCTCTCTGCCGTGCGTTCGCTCCCCGACGCGCGCTTTCACTCGCACATACAGCATACGGCGCGCGGCGACGATTTCATTGCCGTTGGACGTCATACACAACCTCACGGCGACGACGACGCCAATGGCAGAAATCCGCTGGGAGTGTCCATATAGTTACTATAGCAATAAAGCGAATAAATTCCGAGACTCTGTCGCTGACGTGGGCCACCGCTCTGCGCAGCTCCGACCTCGGCGACCAACTCTGGGCGGTCGAGCAGGCCCGCGAGGCAGCGTTGAGACAAGATCGCGACGTCCCGTCGTAGGAGACCTGAACCTGGGTTGCCAAAAACCTGCAGGACAATTCAATAAAGTTATTACCAACCTAGATGGGTCATATGGGGACAACTTAATAAAATGTATGGTTTGATTACAAGCAACGCACGTTTTAAAACTCTAATGAAATAGTTTCACTGGAAACTGAGCTGCGAATATGAAAGGGCGTGTATGTCTGCTGTCTTTCTTTCTGTCTTTCTTTTTTAACTCGAAAGTGTTTTATGCCGGGGTCCACCAAGACTTCACTGACGTATTTCCGTCACGGAAATACGTCATAGAACATAATACAAAGAAAGAAACCAGAAGAAAAAGTTCCACAAACATGCAAAATTTGGAAATCGAACCCACGAACTCTCTGTCCGCGACGATAGATCGCCGAGCGTTTAACCCATTGCGCCACAAACGCATTTGCAGAGAGCTACACAGACGCGCCTTATATATCTAACACTCCTCCGTGTACCCGCGCTCTTGCTCGGGGCGGTGCCGCCGCCTACGAGCAGAAAAGAGAAGTACTGCATTATGACACTAACGCGCACCGACAGTGAACGCTTCGGTGGTCTCAGCACTACGACGCCTCGATGCCAGCATTCGAAGGGACGCTGGCATCAAGAAGCACTACCAACGCCACCTAGGTGGCGTTCACCGTACTCAGCACAGCGGAGCGTGGCCTCCGCAATTAGCTCTGAAAATGTTTCTGAAGTTGATCGCGGAGGCTGCAATTACGACGCGCTGTACGCGCTGATTTGGCTCGGTGACGATTCAGTTACGTGCTTTGTCTTGCGTGTTGTATTAGTGTGTCAGTTACGTGCTTCGTCTTTCGCGTTGTGCTAGCGTGTGCAGCGTAGTGCAGCTTCCATATGCACGACGGTTGCTCATGGTCATCGACGTTGGTAGTCGTGATGGAGGAGACGTGCCACCAGGCGTCAGCGTGGGTGCATCAACGCCTAAGGGCGCTTTAGCCACAACACACCAATAGACATTATATATCAATGTGCAATAAACATTACACTACTTCTGTGAAGACACGTTTCACTTTCGTGTTCTATACCGATTCCTATATAAGAGGGATCAACCACATTTTTTTTCTTTTCATAAACAAGAAAGCTTCAAACGTGGCCGCTGCGAGAAGAAACGTAGGTGGGAGGTAGAAAAATGTGTCCTTTAAGCAGCGGGAGTAATAAAATAAATCGTAATAAACAAACACAAGCGAGATCGCATACGGCGACAAGGTAAACCAAGCGATGATTTTGTAGAAGACGCACTGGCTACAGGTGAGTAATTGTATGTAACAAAACAGGGACGGCAAGCTTTTGGACACTTTCGAGAGCTTGCGAGACAGAACTGGTGTACTCGAAGATTGACCCCACCATAGATTTATAAAATAAAAGCTTCCCATGAAGAAAATTTTGGAGCAAGAAACCAAACATGCGGTTGGCATTGGTAAATTAAAAACTCAACATGCATATTCCAAAAATGTTGTGTGTGATGTGTATACCGAGATATTTATCTACAAGAGGAAGAAGTTACCAGAGGTGTGTCATTGAGGGTGTAAGTGGGAGCCTGAATTTAATAAGGAATAACGTAACTTATGTACGCCTCCTTGCAAAGTCAAAACGATAGGTTTATTGATTGGCTGATATAAGGTGCAAACGTCAGCAAAAAATTTATTCAAATCTGTGTTGCTCTCACAAAAAGAGTTCACCTACTTGAAAAACGTATATATATTTTAGTAGTTTTTTTTTCTTTATGCTTGTGCCACTTTTTAATCAGAAATTAATTTCATTCAGTAGCTTACATTTTTATCCAGTAGCGTTCATTTTCTTTTTTTCCCATTCTATTTTCCTGTATTCTCCTTAATCTTAGCCTCGTTCTTCGTTCGCAGTCCTAGGTCGGTAACTTCATCTCTTTCAGCAATCCGTCAAGGTTCGGAATGGCGCTGCGGGCCACGAACATTCCTGTTCTTTTTTTATTTTTCTTTATTTTCTGTTCCCTTCCAACGGAGAGCGCCTGACCAAGACCTTTCTCTTCACTCCCCCCATCCCACCCCCGTATATCTATTGTGGCGTTGTCTCTGTTCTCCGCCTTCCCCTTTCTCTTCAGTGTAGATATATTTGGCGTCGTGCAAAATAAGCATTTCATTGTAAGTTATCGTTGGGCTTGTCTCACATTCTTGTCTCTTCTATTGGCTGTTTTTTTGTTTTAGAAATATGCACCAATGGCCCAGCAGAAACCTCTTCTTCCACATGGCGCCATTTCTTTTTTTCCCCGGTTCTTTCTGCGGGGAGGAATTTAAGCCTACTGTGCCAGTTGGTCTGAAAAAATCATCTGGCATTAAAAAAACAAAAACAAAAAAAAAACACGCGCGACAGAGTTTTCCGGGAAAGGCTCGGAATGGCGCAGCGGGCCATGAACATTCCTGTTCTTAATAAGTATAATGAAGCTGGCCACAGGAGACACAACTGCACAGTTCGATATGCACTCTATGCAGAAAAATAATATAGGGATGAGTCATCCAAAATGCCTTGTATTGTACTGGTACAGATGATTGCACTATAAAGTTATGCAGTATTTTGAAATTCACTACCCGCAACACTACTTAAACGACGCACATGTAAGCGCACATGCTTTTTAATTATATACCCCCTTGAATTTGTTATTACGCCTATCGAGGATGCACACGGCAAGCTCGCATTGACGCATTATAATGGAGTGCCCTTGTGCCACTTGTTAACAATGTCCGATCGAATGATTCAACACAATAAATACAATTACGCGAAAGTTAACAGCCTTTGTAATAAAACGAAAGAAATGTGCAGAACTTAGTAAGGAACAAAAAAAAAATACCACAGTGATCTCGTTGCAGTTGGCGTGTGCGGTGAAAAATTCAAATAAATATTGCGGGCTGTATAACATATATAATCGGGATTGGCCAGCGAATGCTGCGTGAAAAGTAATATTGAAATGCCGTTCTGTTTGACAGGCCGATATTTACGGGTCTATCAGAACTGCTAAACAATGTGGCTATGCCTATAGCTTTGAACGGACGTTCTTAACCAATGTTTAGAGATGTATAGCCAATGACGGCACTCCCACGGCAAAGCAGGCCCGGGATAGCCAGTTGCGACGCCCGGCCTAGCCATTAACGGGCATTCACCGGCAAAGCAGGGCCAGCGCTGGATGTCTGTTACAGTGGCTTTTCAAGCACTGGCATTACAGAGGCAACGGCGGGCCTTCGCGGCCCAGCCAGTGCCGGCTGAAAACCATCATCGGCCCTAGTTGGCCCCATGTGATGTGCTGCCTGGGTAGGACCGTTCCCACGTTCTTCCACAGGCAACCGCTGGATCATAGTATGTGCCGACTACCTGACTCGGTTCTGCGAGACGGCAGCACTACCCTTTGCAACTGCAGGCGAAGTTTCCCAGTTTATGCTGCATTGCATTATACTTCGGCATGGTCCCCCTCGAGTGATCATTAGCGACCGTGGCCGTCAGTTCACAGCTGATGTTGTTGAAGAACTTCTACGTTTGTGCGCCTCCAACCTGCGACACTCAACGCCTTATCACCCGCAAACTGACAGAACGCACGAACTTGTGAATATGATCTCTATGTACGTAAGCTCGGACCACAAGAACTGGGACGAAGTATTGCCGTTCGTCACATACGCATACAACACCGCGCAACATGAGACCACTAGTTCGTTTTTCCTGCTTTACGCTCGTCCGCCGAGGTACACTTTGGACACTATCTTCCCTTTTGGCAGTCACGACGACGCTTGTATCGCGGAAACTCTCTGCCGAGCAGAGGAGGCTCGGCGCATCGCTCGATTACGCACTCTAGCTTCGCAAAAGCAGTACAAATCCCTATACGATAGTCGACATCGGCAAGTCACGAACCGGGTGACCTAGTGTGGCTATGGACTCTCGTGCGTAAACACGGTCTATGTCAAAAACTGCTTGCTGACTATGGTGGACCGTTTATTGTGCTTGAGCGTCTCAGCGAAGTGAATTATAGAATTGCGCGCCTCACTTCCAGTGGGAGACGGTCATCCAGGACCGACATCACGCATGTAGCCCACCTGAAGCCGTTTATTCAACGAAGGCCCCGCTGACTACTCGCCCGGAGGGCTTCGTCTGCGAGAGGAGCCATGTTACAGTGCGTCAAAGGTAGTGGAGCGGCAGCATCAGCAGCAACAACATTAGGAGAGCAGCGAGGAAGAGGAGGACGACGTGCAGTATCGGCAGCCACTTGCCCTACGGCTCTCTGCAATAAACGGCTTCTACACACCCCGTAACAATATAGATATGCGTATACATACATACATACATACATACATACATACATACACACACACACACATACATACATACATACATACATACATACATACATACATACATAGATACATACATACATACATACATACATACATACATACATACATACATACATACATACATACATACATACATACATACATACATACATACATACATACATACATAGCGGTCTCCATGCCAACCAGAGCTACGGACTACGAGGGACAAGGCTCGGCCCTAAGGTGCTTCGCCCCTAAAAAACCTGCGGCTCTTGCAGTCGATCCAGTGCACACAGCGACAAAGCAGCCCGCCATGTTTCATTAATAAGCACGAACATAGCAAGGGACTAGACAAAACACAAGCTCTCGCACAACAACGCCACAAAGAAAGTCAGTGGAGCGCGCGTCCATTCAGCTCGACAGCCGGTGCGAAAGAACCAACATGGCGCCGAAAAACCAGAGGAGCGGCGCGGGGCGGTTCAATGGCTGTCCCCGCCCTGTAAAGCGGCACTGGCATCGAGGCGCCCTATGCCAGCCTTGTGAGATGCCTGATACCTGCCAGGGCGCTTTGCGCCAGGAGTTTTTTAAGGCGGTCTTGGATATTTATGTTTCAAGGTCGCGTTGTGAGGTACAGAAAGGCACGTGACCCAAGGAAGGTAAGAAGCGAATCAAAGCATGTCCAGCCGTGTATGAGAGATGATTAATGGTAAGCAAAGTTAATAAATGATGGATTAGCGATTGAATTAAGTTAGATTAAGGTGGAGTAATGTGAAAAACAGTAGACTTTTCAAGGCTTTCGCCTTCGCGCCTCTTAGGCGGTAGCTAAGGACATCTGGGAATTTTTTTTTTGTAGCTCAGTGCTGCACCTGGATATTTATTGCATTTAATGACCCTTTCTTCGGGGAAAACTGCCCAATTCCTTAGCCCCATTTTAAAGGGTAGCGAAATTGTATGCATTACTAAACGCAAGCTTCCATTTAAACTTATGTCAAGATTTCATGCATGCAAGGCCGCATGAAAAATCAGTTTATCTATTTATTCAATGGTAGACAGGTCAACTTTCTTGTATGATTATGCCGTCAGTCCCATTCCTTCAGAAAAATATATAAAACAAGCGAGCAGCCCTAAGAAAACGTTCATCTCTTCCTTATAATCGCCGCGTTCTCTCCGATGTGTCGCAGCTCGCAGCCCTTGAGTGTTTCGCTTACACAAAGCTTGGACAACATCTCCCAAATCCGTAATGATAAGGTTGTATACCCTCTGAAGGCTCGCCATGACTCTCTAACGTGCGTTGCTATCGATCGATGCCCCGCTGCCGCTACCGGCCTCTGCCATCCAATCGGATTACCACGCACTGGCACCGCCAGGGTGGGCAGTCAGGTGGCCCCTTCATAACGAACCTCGGGGCCATCAATCAACGGGCTGAATCTGCGCCAATCAGGGCATCACGTCCCGCAGAGCACTTCGTCCTGCTGAATGCTCAATTTATTCATCATTATACATAATACATACGTAGCGCAGTAAGAACAAAGGACAGGTCAACAAAGGGTCAGTGCTAACTTTTGTGGGCTTGTCCTGTTTCGACCTGTCCTTTGTTGTTACTGCGCTATATATGTATTATGCATAACGTAACTGTAATCGGTGTCTTTTTAATGCGATAGCATTAGGGCCTCGTGTGGCAGAAAATCTGGCGTCGGCCTCGGCGCCGTCGACGTGGATGCCGGCGTCCGTGGCGGAAAAAATCATCCCCTTCCATCCTGACCGCGCAGGCCTTCCACATGGCGCCAAGGTGTTATCGAAGGAGAAAATCCTCCCGAAACACACCGACCGCGCAGGCCCTCCAGGTGGTGCAAGGTTTGGTGAACAAAAATTGAATTTCTCAGTGATATCCGTCACAAAAATGTCGCAGTTTCACCCGAAATGCGAAGCATGACAGCAAATTAGTAGAGAGCTATACGGAGTAAGGATAGCGTTTTATCAGCTGTATAACCTTGGACATGCAGCAGCACCAGGAACGCGCAGAAGTGTCGTCGACACCGTCGGCGTTTTGCCCGCGTTCGCACCGAACGCGCGCGGCCTTGGGGACAGTTGCCGGTGCCTCTGGTGGCGGCTCGGAGGTTTCCGACGAGATCAGAACGGGAAACTCGTCGAGCAGCGTCCAAAGTCTTACCACCTTCTCGCCTCGCAACGTTTTTATATAAATACGCATTCGGTGCCGCAGCTAAACGTCGCCTCCCCTCCCTCCCTCACGCCCCCCATGTCCTTTCGCGCGACGGCAGCAGTCGCGTTTGCTCTATATATATGGTGTTTGTAAAGGAGGAAAGAGACGCTTAATTCTGCAGCCCTCCAGGAAGCACGGCGCAGTTTGCTGCCTGCCCGTGCGTTCGCTCCGCGTGATAACGCGCGTCCCTCACGCGCTTACTCTGATAAAGCATATGGCGCGTGGTGAGGATTTCATCGCCGTTTGATGTCATACGGAATCTCATGACGACGGCGACGACGACGCCAACGGCAGAAATTCGCTTTGAGTGTCCATATAATTGGTATGGCAATAAAACGGTAAAGTACGACTTAACCACAACCTACAGACATAGTGGCGTCGGATTGTAATTTGAATGTACGAGAAAACATAATCCTGTTAGGAGGAAACTCAAACACAAACCCATTTTTCAGCATTTCTACCATACCAACATCGGCGCGCTCAGGCAGGTCAAATTGGGACTTCGCCTGCTTAAAGCGTTTTGGACACGCGCGCGCGTGAGGGCAATAGCAAACAGTTAATAAAATAAATTTAGAAAGGGGCTAGGGCCTTCACATTTTAATATAAGACGACTTATATTGCCTGAGGAAAAACGTCTTCCCAGCAATGCATTTCTGTTTAAAAGTGAAGCCGACTTTAAGGGGACAGGTGTAAGATTGGTCTTTGTAAGCTGGCTTTCCCACGTTCTGTTTTGCAGTGAAGCCCACTGAAAGAAATATGCTACGCGAACGGGGCCGATAACGCTATCGCGTTCCACTCTTAAAGGCGAAGCTTAAACGTCCTACGATTTTTTAGATACGAAGCAGCTTATGGCGGGGGCTTTGTCCGTCCCTCCTTCCGTCCCGCGGCGTCCCACACCCCCACAGCGCATGCGCGTCCCCTCCCCTCTCTTTACTCTCCTGCGCTCCCCCCTTTCTAGCCTCTAGGAATCCGCTACTCTACGGAGCGGCGCGCACGACAGGTGGTGCGACAGCTGCATACTCCGCTGGGGGCGCCACGGTAGTTCTGCGGTATGTAAATGACGGAGAGCGCGCGCCTCATTCTGTCTCCTGTGCAGCGCCGCGATGAGCGCTCGGGCCGCTGCCGCGAAACGGGAACGGCGACGTGGCGATCCCGAACTTCGGGCTCGCGAAGCCGAAAGGAAGCGTGAACGGTGGTAAGCGGACCCTGAACTCCGGGCTCGGGAAGCCGAATCGAAACGTCAACGTCGAGCGGTGGATCCCGAGGCAGCGCGGCAACGCGAAGCCGGATCGCAACGCAAACGGCGAGCGGCCGATCAAGCTGCTTCGCATCCACACGTGGTTCCCTTTAGCGGGAGATGGAGTAATTTTTTTATTTAACGTGTACAAGTCTGGGGGCAGTGCTATAGAAGCCGAATAGGGGATCGTAATGGAATGCGAGAGCTTACCAACATACCAGGCGTGTCAAGGGATGAGCTCAACGTCAAATTTAGTGAGAGCTAAATCAAGCGATGGCATCGTTCCACCTTGACCTGCTGGCATGATCTTTGTGCCCACAAACACTAGTGTTCCTGCTGAGTAGGCGTGTGCAACCTCCTTGGTGCATACAGCATTGCGGCGCATTCAGTCGTCTGAGCTGAACGGACGGGAAACTTCCAGCTGCGAACGCCGATAGTTTTCCTTCGCTTTCGTTTCGTGCACCATCGATATGCTATGCCTGCATCACCGCTGGTAGCACTGCTCATCACGGAAGCGTCGTGAGGCAACTTGTAGCTACCAGGTCTGTCTGCATTTAGCAAATGCATTTGCTAATCCTTAAAACACCGTAGGTAGACCTTCAGCGCAACGCTAAACATTGCTAGAGCTTTTAATCTTTCGGCGTTAGGGTGAAACTGTGAAAATTTTACAGTCACTTTAGCATACGCCAACTCTAGAAACATTCATTAAATTACTTGATATTCTCATTCTAATGCGTTGTTACTTCGTATTACTTGTTTTCTCCCACGAAAGGTCATGCGTTCGAGTGCCTTATTTGACGCTGCCTTAATTAAATGTGCCGTAATGAAATTAGCCCTAATTAACACCATAAATCGTGGGTTGGACTCCCACCAAAGGTCGAGGGTTCGAGTGCCCTAATTAAGTCTATCTTAATGAACTTTCGCCTTTTTTTGGCTGATGAGAGGCATCGGATCTAGCTGTGGAAGACCACGACAACGAAAGCGCGAGTCGTGGCACGAGCGGGTCTATGCGCCAGGCGAGCTTACATGACTTATGGTACCGCAGGCCTCGTTTTCAAGGCCACCGTCTGATGAGGCGTTTAAGGCTTACGCCCTAATATTTATATTGATAGCAATTACACGAACCCTCGAAGCGCGATCATGCCATAGGCGCTGCGGCCGTCGCCAGAGTGCTGTCCCACTGATGTGCATGCGCGGCTCACCCTTGGAGACAGAGGGTCTTCCGAAACACGAAGCGCTTTTGGCTTCAGAAATGCCGAAGCGAAGTGCGTGCACCGTCGACGCTACGCTGGATCCCGTCGCGGGACATATCAAGGGCAGTGTTCGGCCTTCTGCTCCCGGCACGTATTATGTTGGGCGCACTCACACAATCGTTCCTGCTGCGCTGCTGCGTGTATGCCCCAGTCTGAGCGGTAAACATCAAGATAACGTTATCTAATATTATTGCGATAGCAATTATATGGACACTCGAAGCGAATTTCTGCCGTCGGTGTCGCCATCGCCGTGAGGGTCTGTATAAAGTCCAAGGGCGATAACATCATCGCCGCGCGGTATGCTGATGCCGTATGCTGTACGCCGTATGCCGCGCGCTGTATGCGCGCTTCGTGAAAGCGCGCGAGGGACGCGCGCTTTCACGGAGAGCGAGCGCACGGCGGAGCGCGGCCGTGGGGGGAGGGAGAGAAGGAGGGGAGGCGACCTTTAGCAGCGGCACCAAACGCGTATCCTTTGACCGTGTGCAAAGTGAACGGTAATCTCGCAGGCGAAAGCAGGAAAGCGGGAAGTCAGCGCGGGAGGGAGGGGGTGGGGCTTCTGGTCTGCGAGCAACTGCATACTTGTACTTTGCGCGGCAGCGGGCGCGTGCACGCACCGTATCTTGAAAGTGATCTACAACACGCCCCCCACCTATGGTATGCGCTGTGCTTTCGCCGCTCAGTTTGTGTTGAAGTGATAGACCGCACGAACCTTCGCTTGCTGCTGCTGGCGCGCTTGCTCACGCCAGCGTTTAGACAGAGGTTTGTGCGGTCATCGAGTGTGATCTATTCATGTTTGCTTGGCGTGCTGACACCATGCTGAGTGAGCAAGCGAATGTGTCCATGTTTACACAGCCGATAAAACTACTATCCTTACGGCGTAGAGCTCTCTACTAATTTGCTATCGCAATTGATGCTTCGCCTTTCGAGCGAAACTGCGGCATTTTCACTGGCTGCTGATTAGCGCTGACTGTTTCCCGTAAGTCTCATCTTATTTCGTGCACCAAGCATGTGCGACGCCCGCAACATCACCAGCGGTGTTCAACACGCCAGCGTTTTGAGAGGCCAGGCTACTGCCCCTTCTACCCAGCACAAGTTGACTTTCATGCCGCGTGACGTCAACTTGTCGCACCCGTGTGTGGTTAGAAGACCAACCGAGTAGTTGAAGTCCAATGTTATACCGTGCTATCGCTGTGAATGCTTCACCCTTCAGGCGAAACTATACTCCGGGACAACTTATCTTGGCAGTGAAGCGAAGGCTAGAGGGGGCGGAGCATCTGCACAATCGTGTTACTCCGCCAAGTAGCGCGGCAGCTAGCAGCTGCTTTCGGTACCAGTTTCTATTTTCTTTACACGCTGTGTACGCCCGTCGTCGGTCTTCACAACCTCCGATACAACCCTGGATGTTTATTAAAATTTGACGAACTATTAATTTTATCGTTGAAAATGCCATGTCTAGATCTCATATCTTGGGGAGAATTGTGTTCACCAAAGGTTTTCCTTTTATAAGAAATGTCTACAAACGCGCCCCTCGGCTTGGTTGTCCATGAGCGTGCACCCTGTTTACTATACAGAACAGGTGCTCAGAAAATGTTGTGGGATCCCACAAATAAAATAATAACTAAATATAAAAAATTCTTTTTCGAAGAGCACAATAGTTATATTATATCATGTACGGCTTCTTATAGCATCGTTAACATAATAATAAACAAGGTAGCATTGACTTGAGCTAGGGAAATGTGAAAATAAATAATGAATTTAGGGAACTCTAGATTGGGAACTCTAAATAATGAATTTAGAGACTCGGAGCTTCGGTCCCATAGCTTTCCCTGCACTGCCAAGAAAAGTTGTCCCCGAGTATACAAAAATTTCTCCTAAAAAAATGAGTTCCAACCTCGACATCGCACCATTCGTTTTGTTGGTATTAGTCAATAACAAAGATTTCTAACCAGATGCAGTGTCAGGCTTATATTTATCTTGCGTTCGGAGATATTAACTTAAAAACCGTAAAGGAAGCTAAAAGAATTGCACGGCTCTATTTTTATGTTGTGGTAGCGCATTACAATAAATAAATAGCAAAGCGAATTTTTCAGACTAACCTGAGCACCCATGCAGGCCCTCCAGGATAGCCTATACTTTTCTCTTTTCCTCAACCTCTACTACTACTACCTGTACTGGAGTACTTCCAAACAATACGCTACTCTCAAGGTTTTGAGAGTGAATTGTAAAGAGCCTACATCCACGCCGTTTTACTCTAGGGAATCCTATGAAGCTTTATAGGACCGCTGGATGCTTGTACGTTCTTAGGTAGCGGGTGAGGGCAACTATTCGCGGAAGCAGCAATCAAGCAAGAAGATGGCCGTCTAAATAAGTCGAAAATTTCATTAAGGTGTCATTGCAATAGTGGTCTCACTGTCATCTCGTGTACTATCGAGGTGCCACGCCTCCACGCCACTGGCAGAGCCCATCACGCCAGCATGGTGAGACGCCTGGTAACTGCCAGGGCATTGTTATTTCTGCCCAGTACGAGCTGCCTTGAGTGCTGCGTCGCGCATGTCGGATACTTAGAGCTCGGGTATGAGTGCGGGTTTATAAGGTGTAGCCTTGCTGTTGACAGAAGCTGGCCAGTCAGGGTTCGGCGAAGGAGAACCGCCTCCATCCTTCGAAACCTGCTGCAAGGGCGGCGATATAGTTTCTCAGGGTTAATTGGCCAAATGCTGGAGAACGTTGGGGCGGTAGCACGGTGCGCGGTGCTATGTCTCGGCCCTATCCATAGGGGGCGACGTCGGGTGTGTAAAGGCGGCAGGGGCACAGGAAGTGGAATTAACAGTGGATCCAGGCAAAGGTGCGGAAAGAGCTGCAGCGCGCATGGCCTGGTGTGCCTTTTCGTTTCCAGTGATTCCTTCATGTGCAGGAATCCATTTGACAATTGTGGTGTAGCCTTTATTTATGAATTGATAAAACTGTATTGGCTTCAATTTAAATAGCAACACGTACAAAAGTTTTCAGTTGAAGCCACTGTGCAGATGCAGGTGATTCATTTCTATTTGAATAATTAGTACAAGGAGCTAACGTATATTTAACTTGCATTTGGACATGTTAGCTTAAAAGCTATGAAGGAAGGCTAGTGAAATTATCCCTATATATTTTTACGCTAAGGATCCTCTTAATACTAGGTAAATAGGAACACAAAATTTATAGACTAACCAGTAAATGGATGGAGGCCCTTCAACATAGTGTGTGTTAGAGTGCTTACAAATATTTGGAATCGACTGACCGTAAAAATTGTAGGTCATGGCTTGGCCGCTGGGTTCTCGAACGCTCATACGCAGTGCTTGAGCGGAACTCTTTGTGGAACCACTGAACACGTAAAAAAGTTGTCGCAGTTTCACCCGAAAGGCGAAACATCAATTGCGATAGCAACTTTGTAGAGAGCTATACGGAGTAAGGATAGTAGTTTTATCAGCTGTACAAACTTGGACATGCAGCAGCACCGGCAACACACAGAACTGTTGTCGACGCCGTCGGCGTTTTGCCCGCGTTCGCACAAAACGCGCGCGGCGTTGGTGACTGTTGCCGGAGCCTCTAGGGGCGGCTCGGAGGTTTTCCTCGTGATCAGAACGGGACACTCGTCGAGCAGCGTCGGAAGTCTTTACCACCTTCTCGCCTCACAACGTTTTTATATAAATAGGCATTTTGTGCCGCAGCTAAACGTCGCAGCTAAACGTCGTTGTGCCGCAGAACGCGCGTTTGTTCTCCGCCGTGCGTTCACTCCCCGTGAAAGCGTGCGTCCCTCGTCCCCTTTCACTCGCACATACAGCGTTCGGCGCGCGGCGACAATTTCATCGCCTTTGACGTCATACGGAACCTCACGGCGACGGCGACCGCAACGGCAACGGCGACGACGACGGCGACGACGACGGCGACGCCGACGCAGAAATCTGCTTTGGAGTGTCCATATAATTGCTATCGCAATAAAATGAGATGACGGTGATGTTTGCGCCGTCACCTTCGGCACTGCCGTGCTGTAATGCTATCAACGGCGCCTGTATGGCCCGGTCTTGGCAGCTGAAAAATCTGACTCGGGACAGGCACGCAGTGCGATTGGCTGCAAGAATGATGAAACCAGTGGGTGAACTTACACGCCCTGTTTAATCGGTTCTGCAGTGGAGCAAGGGCAGCGTTCTGACGCTGCGGGCAGGGGCGTTGTGCGCACACAAACTAGCATATAAGTGGCGTTTGTACATTGACTCGAGAAATAATTCACTCTTACGAGGGGACACTGAGCTGTGCTGGGCGTCCCAATTCAAAGAAAATTGCTGAGGTATATCTCTATACGAACAGTTTAAGGAAATTAGCTGTGCACTCAGGCTCTAGTTTCATCACAGGTGCCTCCTTCATTGGGCGAACAATGGCGACAGGGGATGTGATATCGCTGTAGATAATGGTAGTGGTGAGCTGAAGAATGCTAGGGGCGATGTGAAGGTGAAGACAGCAACAAACTTGTCCCGGTAGCTATCACTCTGTGCGTGGCCTTCACAAGCAGGCTGCTCAAATTTGCTATCGTGCTGACGGTCGCTGGGAGTAATCCCCCGCTTTCTTGTTCTACATTGGCGCCTCGGAGTAGAGCTTTTCAAAGAAGGTTTTTGAATTAGAATAACCGGTCAACCGAATAACCGAGTAAGCGCTCTTGCCGCGAAACCTTCCTAATGTTGCACCCATTCTTGACTAATCACCCTAATTATATATGTGCCACTGCGACAAAAGCGACATAGATGCCTGAACTCCATCTAAAATATGTGTTGTACTTCTCTCCGCAACGGTATAAATTACATCCCTCTTTAATAACAGCCCATGAACCAAACATTTCTTCTGACATCACTGCGTCTACGTCTAACAGTGTGTGTTATTGTACTGGTGTTTGCATTCCAGCATATCCGGACTGCGCAGTGCACAAACACGTTACATGACAATAGAGCTATGAACATTGCGGTGTATAAACAACACCCAAGATTACGCGTTGCACAGGATGAAAATGAAGGCAATTGTATGCATCGAATTTCATTGTATAGCATTTAAACACCCTCTTCACAAAAATTTTCGCTTCATTTATATGCCAGAGGGTGCGTAAGCCTGCCTGATGTTTTTTTTTTTTTTTTTTTTTTTGTAGATGCGAGGCTGTTTTTGTCTCCACACCCACTTTCCGGCCGTTGGCTGCTTCCTTGCATGATTGGCCAGTACCGGACATAGTGCGGCCAGTAGCGGATGTGAGTAAGCGCGGGCTTGAGCTCCAAACACAAACAGGCCACCTTCGTCGTTCCATCACCGTCATTTCATTCTTTCGTTGTCATGTCATCGTCACCATTCCTTCGTTTTCACTCTGTCGTCGTCACTGCTTTGTCATTTCGCCGTCTTCACGCCGCCATCGTGAAGCTGTAATCATGCGCTTATCGCCATTTCATCGTCATCATATCGTCATCAAATTGTCGCAATCATGCGGCTGTCACCATGCAGTCGCCATCCTTCTATCGCCATCATGCCCTAGATTTCCTTCCATCATCGTAATTGGCTCGTCGGATTACAGACGTCGCCATGCATCTGGAGTCACGCCTACGTCGTGATGCCGTCGTGGCCATTCAGTCGTCATTAAAGTCAACCTATTTGAGTCATGCCGTCGTAGTCATAGAGTAGTCGCCCACGCAGCGTCGTCACCTCATTACCGTCATGCTATCCTCGTAACGCTGTCGTCATCACTTCAGTGTCATTATGCCACTGTCAGGTCGCCTTGATCGCATCGCCGTCCTTCGTTGTTCGTCATTCAATTGTCTTCATTCTTCGTCATTCAACAATTGTCCTCACGCCATCGTCAACCTTGCGTTGTTGTCATGCGGTCATCGTCATGCACTCGTGGTCGTTTTGTCTTCGTCATTCAGTCTTCACTTCAGTGTCGGCATACCACTGTCGCCATCTCGTTATTTTCATGCCGTCATTGACAAACTGTCATCGTAATTTCCACGTCATCATCCCCTTCTCGTCATAGCCATCGTCTTCAGTCATTCTTCTTCATGCCATCGTCGTCATTGCTTTCTCGCCGTGCCGTCGTTGTCGTTTCATCGCCACCATTCTATCGGAACTCTCTCTCGTGTCGTCATGCCGTTTTCTCCATACCGTTGTTTCGAGGAGATGGACGGGGGTGCATATGAGAGCGGCAGAAGACCACAGTTCAGATCAATAAGGTAAACTATACAAACCGCTACTTGGTACAGCTGGCCTTTTAGGTATGTTGCCTTAGCGTATTGATGAAGCGTTAGTGTACCTTTCTACGCTCATGAGCGTGGAGGCCACTATCTCAGTCTCAGCATCGTAAAAGAGCTGAAGAATTCTAGTGGCGATGTGAAGGTGACGACCACCACAAACTTGTCCCGGTAGCTATCACTCTGCGCGTGGCCTTCACAAGCAGGCTGCTCAGATTCGCTCTCGCGCTGATGGTCTCTCGGAGTGCTGATGATCGCTGTTCAATGTGCACCAGAGGCTGTTGTCGAGCGTCAAAGCGGGAACAACGGCAGAGGAGAGGGAATCGAGATCATTACAGAGGTACTATATTAAGGAAACAACGGTACAGCAATTAGTGAACGATATTCGAACCATAGCAGACACAGCATTGCTGAATGCCATAACGGGACATTTTGCGTTAACTACAATTCTAAAGGAGAAACGAGGTTGCGTAAGCGACCGCAACCTTGCGCGAGGGCTTATGATAAGCCAACGTAAGGACCATTGCCATTTATCTAAGTGTGACCTTCACGTCTCTCGTGTGCGCTAAAATGGCTTACGAAGCAAATCGCAATATTGAAACACGCGCACACACTAAGCACAGAAAACATCAGTACGCAGAGAAAATACAAAGAAGGCACGTGAGCAATTAAATATTGAGCCAAATTTTGAATGCGATGAGGTGCCATTTTTCTCAATGATTTGTAGCGTTCGCTATCTCTCCGTCAGAGCCAACCAGCGGGCACCATGCACCCACCATTTCGCTCATTCGTCTCCTTTTCTCTCCCTAGGTTTCCCCCGCAACCGTAGTCGTTGTCCGGGAAGCGGAAGCTTGAGCGATCGCATTCTCGCTCCTCATAAATATTTGTTGCCAGGCTCGTATTCGTGAAATGTTGAATGTCTTTCGAGGAGAGCATATGGCGTGCTCGGAAGCTTTCTTGCGAGGCGATATCTCGGCATCCAACGGACTATTCCTACTCTTTTCTTGCGCAACACAGCTGTACCACGCTGTATTGTTGAACGTAGACCAAGGAATTATGGGCAATGACCTTAATTATTAGCGTCCTCTAAAAAAAGTTGTCGCAGTTTCACCTGAAAGGTGAAGCATCAATTGCGATAGCAAATTTGTAGAGAGATATACGGAGTAATGATATTAGCTTTATCAGCTGTATAAACTTGGACATGCAGCAGCACCGGCAACGCGCCGAACTGTTGTCGACGCCGTCGGCATTTTGCCCGCGTTCGCTCAAAATGCGTGCGGCGTTGGTGACTGTTGCCGGAGCCTCTGATATAAATAGGCACTTGGTGCCGCAGCTAAACGTCGCCTCCCTTCCCTCCCCCTTCCCCCCCTCCCCCACGGCCTCTCGCGCATCGGAAGAAGGCGCGTTTGCTCTACATATATAAATATGGACGAAGGAAAGCAATCAGCGTCCCGAAAGAACGCGTTTTGCGAGCGCGCTTGTTTCTTTGCTCTTTCTCACTGTGTCTGTCTGTCTGTCTCTCACTGTGTGTCTGTCTCTCTCTGTCTCTGTGTGTCTGTGTATGAGTGTGCGCGCAAAACAAAATAAAAAAAAGAAACGTCTTTCGTTTTATGTGCCAAAAGCATGATTTGATTGTGAGGCACGCCATAGCGAGGGACTCCAGATTAATTTTGAACTCCTGTGGTTCTTCAACGTGCACCGAATGCGCGGTAAACTAGTGTTTTTGCATTTCACTCCAATAGAATTGTGGCCGCTGTGACTGGGATTTGTACTGGCGCAACGCCAGCGCAACACTTTATTAGCGCAGCGCCTTAGCCACTATGCCACGACGGCTGGTGTGCTTGTGTGTGTGTGCACGGACTCCCAAACACACACAAACTTAGAAGGGCAAAACAAGCGCAACAGCGATTGTAGAGTCTGCAAATAACAAAAAAGTGCAATTCAAAGCTGCCGTTCATTTATTTATTTTTTTAATAATTTCTTCCTGTACAACTTCACAGACTTGTCATTTAAAAACGAAATCTGATCCTTTTCGCTTGACCCCACCTGCGGAACTTGCACCACGGGTGCGCCAGCCACAGCCCACCACTTGCTATGGACATGTCCTGGCCTGTCATCACTGCGAAGAATCTGCCTTGCTGGGCTGCAGAGCTCAGTCGCCACTCTCAATGACTGGATCCTTCCTAGAGGGACCCCTCAACACCGCAAAGCTATATATGACAGCTTGCTCACCTACCTTATAAGAAGCGAAACCATTAACTTAATCTAGGCACCTCACCGGAAAAACCACTGGGGTTGCCTTTTCATACAAGTACAATTTTCTAATTTTTTTATGACTGCATAAACGTATTTTTCTCTCTCTCCCTTTTCAAACAAAAATTAATGCGCGATACGAAACAAAGGAAAGAGCCTACGTGTAAAGACTTCCTCCCGAGATGTTGCTAGATGCTCCATGTCGAAAAACTACACAGCTACTTTGAGGCGAAGGTAAACGATAGTGTTATCCAACTACCTAACATTTATCTGTTTTTTTTCTTTCTACTTAGTTTTAGATGCGCCGCAAAAATTGTGGTTTCACTTTGCATTGTTTAGCTTTGTTTTTTTGTTGCGTGCAGCATTAGCGCAAGCAAGAACTATGTATATTGGGCGCTGTACGTGCCATAACCACGATCTGAGTAGAGGGAACTCCGGAAGAATTTCGACCACGTGGGGTTCTGTAACATGCCAATAAATATATGTACGCGACAGTTTTTGAATTTCACCCGCGTCAAAATGTGGTCATCGCACCCGCGACCTCGAGGTCGGCAGCGCAACGTCATATCCACTAAGCGACCGCGAAAGGTGCCATCCGTGTAAAACTGTGAAACTGTGAAACTGAACGTATCTGCAACCTGAATCAAGAGAAGAATCGCCAATGATAACGACAGGCAGAGAAAATGAAGCAGCAAATTGGTTTATTCTGAAGGAGCACACGAAAAACGATTTAAGTTTTGGAATCCTCGAAAGTGTGTGTGGCGCACAATGAAGGCCAAATGATATTGCTGGTCGAATGGCATGCCTATTCATGACATTTCGAACATGCCCTGGCACGCATTTCGTGGTCAGTTCATGAGCTGCGCCTCGTAAACTTTGCGCTGGCGCCCAGTCTTGGTGTAGTGAGCCTTGGTGGTCCTTGGGAGCCACTTCAAGCCATGCTTCTATTTCGAGCATCTTATTGAGTGAGTTCAGTGGAAATATGGTTACTCACAATACGAACGCCTCAACGCACGAATGAGGCTTTAGGGATCTGCTTCCTAATTGTAAAGGTCAACTTACGAATGCAGGCGAATGTTGATATCAGTGGGAAACTTCACTAATTCGTTTTCGAGCAGGAGAAACCTAACGATCGTTTCAACCCAATATTGCCGAAAAGAGAGAAGAAAAGGCGGAGTATAAATTTTCAGGAACGTGACATTTCTAACAGCAATTTCTTTCTAATTAAATAATATCTGTATTCTTCGATGAATACAGTACGTCCGGTGAATGTAAGTGTCCAGTCTGAAACGAAGGCACCAATCGAGCACACAAGCAATTACAAACACTAGCAAAAAGCAGGGCAGGCAGCATCACACTGATGACAAAGTCTCCGTATTTTCCAAAGCGGAGCGTACAATGTTCTATCCACTTTCTCATGCGGCGCCCATGTAAATATTGCAGCCCCGCCCAGCACGCGGATTGCCTACACGCTTCCCGCTGTGGTGCTGGAGCTCGTGGGCGCAGGTTGAATGACGGGAGAGGCCGGAACTGCTCTTTTAAAGAGAGCCTCTCCCTCTTCAGGCACCACTCGGTGAACGTGGCCACTGGACCGTAAAATTAGGATGCACCCCTTCAGCGCCCTCTTCCATCACTGAGCAGAGTACCGGGGACACGCGCAATCGACTGTCAACCGAGTGGGCAGCAGCAACCGCTTCCGATGGAACGTCTCCCTTCGACAGCCTTACTAGCCCTCTTCTCCGGAGAGGATACTTAAATAAGTGTGCGAGCCTTCTTGAAGCTGTAGAGTCAGTAACAGCGCCTACACAACGCTCGTTTCAGACTTTTGTACAAGGGACCCTAAATTGTGGAGCTTAACGTCCACAAACTGCAGACGTGGACTAAGAGAAAATGAGATTACGACAACGATTCCTGAATAGTTTTTGCCAAACTGGGTGTATTTAATGTGACCCAAATCTAAGCACATTAACGTAGTTACCATTCGCCATGGGAATCGAACCCGGGGCCTTGTGCGCAGCTGCAGAACGCCATAACCATTGTAAACGGGACATTGACAGGAATGTAAAGTTAAGCGTAATTTGTAAATTATACATATCTGGAATACCCGAGACCCGCATGTTAACCTCAGTGGAGTCTTGGCAAGTAAGATGCGAAAAACAAAAGACGGGCTTGAAGTTCCCGCGGTAACTTCTCGTGACATCTTGAAGTTCGGACAGCATGTGCGCGGAAACAAGTTATAATTTATCGACAAACAATGAGAGTATACGTTGCATTCTAAAACAGTCAAAGGCAGAGCGAAGCGTGCGTTCGATACTTTCTTTAACATAAGGATATCAGAAAATACATTGGAATCTCCATGTGATACGAACACAACGACAGTTCAGCTCGGCCGCGAATCTCTACAAAGAAAACAATTTCCTTCTCCTCTAATAACTAATACACAAGTTTCAGCCGAATCAACGCAAGTGGTATATTGAAGAAAATGCCTCACAGGACAAAAATTGCTCTTGCGTGTTGTACCTTTAGAAAGATCAATGCCTAGACGTTTAGGTTTGTCCCTGGACGGCGTGTGACAGGAACATGCGGGAAGCTTGCAAACAGTTGGCCGCAAGTGTGCGTAATTTGAAGAGTCACTCTTATTCATGTCAGTTTTGGATTTCTGTTTTCAAGGTATGGATGGCTATGCGGGAGATATCCACAATACGCCTTTAGGCACAGCTCACCTCGAGAAGTTCTGGTCAACTCGCAAAGTTTTATATAAAAATGCTGATTTTATTTGCAGCAAGAACAAGAAAAGCCGCTATAATATTGCTTCAAAGAAAAAAAAACTGCGGGCTTTCAGTTTTGATACAAATACGAAAATCATGCGTACTTCTGTGATTAAATCTTCACGATAACTATAGGAGCGGATAGTCTTTTAAGCCGCCATATTCCGTTTCACATTCAAATTTCTATTATTTTATTTTGTGTGAGCAGCATCAGTAGTATGACTTCCTGCTTCTGTGCCAGTGCCCTAATGATAAGTTAAAGTTCTTTTTTTAATTCCTTGCATGTGACGAGCCACGAAACAAAAGTGGAACAATAATTCCGAGAAGGCCACCGATAAAGTCATGGAAACCGGAACTTTCGAGACTCGGTCGAACCAACAGAGCTGTCTGTCCATTCTCCCGTGTTGCGACAAGAGCGGTAGCGGGAACAGAAGACATCGCGGATGAGGCCATCGAGCTAGAGTGATCACTCATCTTGCGTGCGCAGTTGATGTGTCAATATTTCTCGTGAATGAGGTGCCTTGTGGCCCGACATAAAGACAGTCCAGCCCGCATTGTGGGAGCGCCCTGACTTATGAGAGCAAGTGTGAGGATGACATGCCGCCATAATGGAACGAGCCGTATTCTTCCTCGACATTACACGTAAGGCAGAACAGAAGGCTGCGAAGAAATCGGAGCCTTCTGTTTTCCGGGAAGCGAAAAACACGGCCAGAGATATCGAAGTCGCCGGGTTGACATCCAGAGCTCTGGGAGCAAAACAAATATCGACTATGTAGCTGTAGCTGCGAAACCAATCGCGACTGAAGAAGGGAAAGCTAGGACGTGTGCAAATACGCGCACGGTGCATAGGCCGTGAAGGACGGTTATTCGAAGGGAAAGCAGCACCACAGAGGTTTGCCGGCAGAAGTGCCGCGGGAGGTATACGAGCCTGTAAGCCTCGTATATCAGCTGCTAAAGAAAAAAACGCGGAAACAGTAACAATAACAAGTTTCATCGCCTTGCGAGCCTGATAAAGAAACCACCAGCACTTCTCCTGTCGAGAGAATGGTGGTAAGCGAAGCTTGTCCTGTGTGCACCTGGCCTACTACGCTTCCTACCCTTTCCTACTACTTTTCCTTTCCTTGTATACTACTTGTCCTTCCCTTTCCTTCTACTTTTCCTCCCCCTTCGTGCAGCTTTTCATTCGACTGCGTTGTACATTACAGATAATAGGTGTAGAACCTAATAGATCAAGGAGCCCAATAGAGGCTGAAGTGGAATTAAATACTGAAGTTAGGGATAGGATCAGAACCAACCCTCTCCCCAGAAACATGCATCCAGAATATAATATCAAAAGAAGAAAGGCAAGAGCTAAAGCACTCTTGCAGGAGATAGAACAGCAGAACCAACTGGCAGCTATAGTTGATGCTGCCTGGGTGAAAGGTAAAGAAGCCTATACGGCCATTGTATCAAATTCGCAAGGAAAGGTGCAAGACGCTATCACTATTTTTACCAAGAAACCCATGGTGGCAGAACAAGTGGCAATTGCTCTAGCCATCAGGAGTAATAAGTGGGCCTTCATTTACAGTGATTCAAAAGCCGCTATAAAAAGTTTTGATAAAGGCTACGTAGCTGGAGTTGCAGCTAAACTATTTGAAAACATTAGTATAAGGAGAACAGAAATCCGATGGTTTCCTGCACATATGGGGAAAGTGGACGAGACTCGGGTAAACCTCAACGAGGTTGCGCATGACTTGGCACGAGGACTTGCTAACCGTGACAGTCATAACCGAGCCGTTCACCATCAGGCCGGGGAATATAGAGATCATTTATTAACTTATAATGAGATAACCAAACACTACTATCTAGGACGCAGGCAATTCCCATTGCCACACTCAAAGCTAAACAGGGCTCAGGCAGTCTCGCTGCGCTTATTGCAAACGGGTACATACCCCACGCCGTACCACATTAACAAAATATATCCAGAGAGGGAGATTAGGATGGAATGTAATGATTGTCATGGCATCATTGAAATCAAACATATGCTCGCGGGGTGCCCCGCAACTCTTCCCAGCCTCCCGGAAGAATGGACTCGATTGCAAAAAAGAATACAAAGCCCATTGCTTCAAGACCAACTAAGGGCTGTCCAGAGGGCCCATGATGTCGCTGAAGGGCTTGGCCTGACAGTGCCAACGTGGGAGCGGCCCGCCTCGGCTTAAGTCGAGCCTCCGGACCTCTTTAAATAAAGTTTACACACACACTGCTCGTCGCTGTTGTAGCCTGCGTTCGATGTCTCGCGTTTACTCGGCGGTGTGGTTAGCAGAATTCACCCGCCCATTGCCGTTTTCGATTCTTCGAAATTAAATTGCTTCAAAATTAAATATGCCCATCACGTAAGACAATTAATCGCTCATACCTCCTCAAGCAATGGCTCATACCCCCGCATAATGATGGTCAGTCAGTCATATAACTTTATTTAAAAGCCCTGCAAGTTTGTGGGAGGGGCAAATAGTCCCGCCCTCGTTAAGGCGAAACATCCGGAGAGAGGCATCACCATGGCGTTGACCCCAACCAGTCGATGAGGTCTCGTAACGAAGGATCATGGCGTTGTTCGTTGCCTATTTGAAGCAACTGGGACACAGAGAAAACGGAAGCGATGGCGTCCGCATCTGCCGGTTCATCCACGGGGTAGCGGGACAAACAATCAGAATCCTGGTGCAAACGTCCCGTCTTGTATACCACGGAAAAGGTATATTCTTGCAGGCGTAAAGCCTGCAAGAATATGCCTTCTCGGGGACTTTTCAGAAGCACAGGAACTAGAGGAAGGCTCAATAATGTCCTTTTCAAGCATCTTTTTTAGTTCCTGTTGGATAACTGTTCGTTCTGACGCAGAAACACGATATGGACGTCGGCGAACAGAGTTTGCATCGCCAGTATTTATCAGCTGGGTCACGACGGATGTTTGACCTAAGGGTCAAAAATGTCGCGACAGCCTACAAGAAGGTGGCAGAGGGCTTCAGCTTGAGCAGGTGCAAGGCCAGAGGAAACCATCTTCTCAATGTCGACGCCCCTGCCGTGCGATGACGTCGCATATGGGCTGAGCTGTAACAATGTTCGACTGTGAATGGCTCGACCTGATCATCCTGCAGAGCGCTAGTTATAGCCAATAAGATCCCTTGTGGCAGGAGTTGCGATGTTAGCGCGTAATTCACAAGGGGAAGGCAGGTGCGGTTGCCAGTAATTGTCAGCACAGTGTGCGCACGGTAACACCATGTGTAAGCATAATGGCCGGAATTGGTGCGACCAGGTAAGTGCCGTCAGGTACAGCTGGTGAGGAAAACAAGTCGACGTGTGTCACAGAGTGAGGCGGTAGGCGAATATAATCCATGCAGCTCAAATGGCTTGGAGGTGGGTCCACAGAGTCGGCAAGAAGAGGCAAGTCAAGGTGAAGTGAGCCGGCCGAACAGTTAATGAGTGCATAATGACTGGCGAGGAAATCCAGACCGAGAATAATTTCATGAGGGGAATGCTCGACGACGGTGAAGTGAACGAAGGTGCGTCTATCAGCAATGGTGAGTCGGGCAGAGCATATGCCAACAATAGCGACAGTCCCTCCGTCGGGGACTCGTACAGCTCGGTTCGGGGCAGGCGTTAGAACTTTCTTGAGCCGACGGCGAAGAGCAGCACTCATAATGGACACATGCGCCACGGTGTCAATCAACGTGCACACAGGAACATTGTCAACGAGAACGTCCAAAAGTTTCTGGTTCGTGCGTAAGGTCAAGCGAGCATTTCGTGCCAATGTAGTGAATGCAGCTTCACCTCCAGAAACTGCACTGTAGTTTTCCGGTCGGGGGTACTTCAACTAGGTCGGAGAAGGAGCATGGCGTGACGGGGGCGAACGGGATTAACGGCGGGAGGGAGAAATCGAGCGGGAGTAGCGGGGTTGTGTCAGAGGTGTCCATGGGTCAGATGATGGGTCGGGCATACGACCGAAGGAAAGGGACGTGCTAGAGGGACGAGGGTGGTAATCAGAAGAATAACGTGTCGGGGA
>NC_051159.1:56707318-56902951 GCF_013339745.2 Dermacentor silvarum | reverse complement strand
ATTTTGCGTCATGACGCGGAGAAGCGGTGAACTACGCTCCAGAGCGCCGGTCGGCACACCTACCCATCTCCACCGTAATGGTGCCCTTAACGCTATCGCGGTAAGAGGGTGATAGGACAGAGCGGTACTGCACAATTTTAGCCCAGAAAAATGCAGCGCTACACAACAAACTACCGCAGCAAAGCAATCTAGCCCCTTTAGCATACTTTGGAAGGGGGGCTTATTTGTGGCACTAGTTGCACTACGTGTAATGGGTGGACGCCCCCCTTACCACCTTGCATTGGCCGTAGGAGGGAGATGCGCCAATCAACGACAAAGAAAACGCAGTAGAGCACCTAATAAAGCTCCCTTTTGAAACGCCCACATTTCAATAAAAAAGATTATTTGATAAGAGGTGAGGTATATCTTTCGCATGATAGAGATTAGTACAAGAAAATAACGCACGAAAATTGGCAGAAGGTACAGTGCTTTGCTAGTGTGCATCGCCAGGTACTTGCACCTTACAAAAGGCATCGGCTCACTTAAGATGTCCATCCACCGTGCCTCATTACTGAGTGTAAAGCTGCGTAGGACGCTGCTGTAGAGAAACCATTGGCGCACAGCGGCAGAGACGTGCAGGTCGTAATTTGAAAGTAGACAGTTATCATGTATTTTGATGACTTTTCATAAAATTAACATGTCAGCTCATTCATAAACGACAGGGCAACTTAACATGATTCTACTTGACGCACTTGTTTCAGACAGGAGCGCCCGTCAAAGTATTTCTTAAACGCGTCCACGTGATGTAGGTATCATCGCTTCCAACGAGGAGCGGCTTTCGTTCTACAGAAAAATTCGTCAACACAGCGAATAATTGCGTCCATGAAGAGTACTAGAGGAGAAAAGCAAGGATATCGAAAAAAATCATTTCACATTAAAAATCATGAGCTATTCCACTCTGTGAAGGTGGATGACCAGCGAAGCTGTTTAGCACACTAGGCAGACATGACAAATTATCTTGAACAAAGGTACAAACTCATTTATTCTCATGATCGGAGGTCCTTATTTTTCTTGATCGGTGGATAATTGGTGTTTGCGGCCCGCCGGCACCGATTGCACTTTCACATCTGTTCTCGCCGTCGCTCTCTATAGGCACGCTGATCCTCGGGAGTCCGGACTATATGTGGCCTCCCCAATACGACCACAGAAGAGCAGTGAAATTCAAAATGGAGAACGGCAACTTGTCTTTCTGGTTTGTTTATATACCGTCACCACGGGAGAGCGGAAGCAAAGGAAACTAGATACGCAAGATCTTGGAACACCGACAAAGAGAGGGCGGCGGGAACGTAGCCATGGCCAACGCGGGTCGCAAAGCGGCAAATCTTTGAGAAAACTTTATAATCTACCTGGTAGTCTCCTGATCTTGAAAATGGTGCCTATTGATAACTGATCTACTCAAAATGCATATCCGAGAGACGCAGACGAGCCAGCTGTAAGAGAAGACGATGACGAACACGCGAGCAGTTGCACGAACGCGTTCGTGCGGCACGTCAGGTTTTGCTTACGCACACGAAAAATCCATGGAACCCTATAGCCGTAAACAGCTTGGCTGTAAAGCATTTACCTTGTGGTCCAGAGGGGCAAACGCCAACCTGTGCCGGGAGCAGGGCCACATTTAGGTATTTTGAGTTATGATAACGCGCCTATGCAGCAGGTTGCTTGCTTCGCCTTGCCTACAGCCCCGAGGCGCGATTTATGGTCCTGATGGGGCACCCTTATAAACGAGCGTCCATTTGCTTGCTTAGCATCGAAATGGCCCTTTAGTGGAGCGGGAAAGGAAGCTATGCACAAAGCTTCCGTTTACGTAATCCTTGCCACACAATTCCCGCGCCGCAACAGATACCGAGGGAATTACACGCCTTGACATGAAGTCTCGCATATACTTTGTCGATTGGACACGAAGATGTTGCAAGCACCTCGGCTTATAACTTCTTTAGGAGGCTGACTACATACACATAAAGTTATATATAAAGGCGTTCGCTTTCTGGCGTCAAGGTAACTTCCACCCCTTGCAAATGCTTTTTCTTTACCGCGTGCTGCCTACTATTCCCTTGCTTACGTTCCTCCATAAATTAGAGAGGTCCACTGAGCGTAGGTGAGCTGTTCCTGCGTGCTATAGTTAAACTAGTTTCTTACGTTCTTTTACATTGCCTTGTAGTCTCAGCATTGCTGATTCACTGGGAATACTGGGAATAAGTACCACTTAGAAGTAATAAGTAGAATTACTGGGAATAAGCAGCACATAGAAGGCGTGCCACCAAGATGTATCGCGTTCAATGTCCACTGGCACATTCTCTTAGAGAGAGAGGTGGGAAACCCTACTGCCAAGCATCTGAGAATGGATTGTTTCTTTCTCCCGTGCACGTGTTTTATGTATTTTTCATGACTTACTTTTCACATACCAATACATTTCATTAATTTGCTGTAAAATGACGCTATGACATGAGTAAAATAAGGTGAGTATTGTGGCCTTTTCGTTTCGTTGTAAAATGCGTCTGAAGAGCGTTGTTTTTACTGTGTCTTTCTCCTACGCCTTCTTTCCCACTGTATTTCTGACCTTTCTCCCATACTCTTGTAATATTGGGCGCAACAGCTGTTGTACTGAAGTCTAGCATCCGGCATGGCTATCACGGTTGATGCCACTTGTGCTGGCAACTCGTTGCTTACCTCACAGCGAGCGACATGTATTAACCATCCCCTTTCATCTGCGAAGCAGTATTGTCGCGATTTAGTCTGGACCGTCCATCACTATGAAAAGAACGTTCCAGCATCCTTCTGCAGTGCAGAAGACGTGCTGTTGGTGTAAAGAACAAAGAGCTCCCTGCGCAATATCGCGCCCCGTACCAGATACAGCACGAAAGCGCATGACAATGTGATCGTGCGTTGTAGTTTGTACTGAGCGCGATGGTACGTAAAATGTGTGTCCTGTCAGATGGAAAGCATTAATCGAAACAGGAAAATCATTAGAGGAAAATATCTTGACGTCGGTGTCGATCAATGCCGGAAGTGATGCTGACGACCGCTTCTATAATTCGGCGAAGAGAGCATCAGCTTACAAAATGAAGTGCCACAAATGTCTCT
This sequence comes from Dermacentor silvarum, assembly GCF_013339745.2. Classification (NCBI taxonomy): domain Eukaryota; kingdom Metazoa; phylum Arthropoda; class Arachnida; order Ixodida; family Ixodidae; genus Dermacentor; species Dermacentor silvarum. Next base: position 56,899,831 of record NC_051159.1, on the reverse strand, counting down.
GGGTTGCATCACCACCAGATCATCTAGCCCACGCTGATATTTCGTCTTAGAAATTTCTTCCCTTTCTGTCGAATCCTATCGGCTGGCGTTTCAAGCGTGCTACGAAAGTTTGACAGGTCACCTTTGGTTACATGCCCCAAAGCTACCTTCTCTACAGCAAGCTTTTTGGAGTCTGCAGGTCGTGGAAACCACAAAATGTTTGTAACTTTATCCCAAATGACTGTGCTAAAAATTCTAGCAGACAGGAAAACAGCTTGTATACCGAGAGCTGGATCTTTTTAGCAAATAAGGCGACACAGGCGCGGCTATCGCTACATACGTACTGTTTCACAACTTCGCTAAGACGCGTAAATTAAAAAAGAGAGAGAACCTTTATTTTCATTGGTACAGTAAAGCATGTGTCCGGCAAACCTCTGGAGGAAAACTCGACGAGTCGACCACGGCACCGCAACTGCCTCGCTCAAGGAATTCGGGAAGCCGTGACTGGATCGCCAATCGTTCTTCCCAATGACCATCTATCCCGGGGGACTTTCTACCCTTACCCCAAATGTTCATTTGCTACTTCCGTACTTTCCCTGCTCTATCAGGCTGAAGACAAATCCCCAGGTGCCATATGTCACGACCGTGAAACCAGAAGCAAAATTCGCGGTCTTCTTTCGCACTGATTCCCTATGGGGAAGGAAAATGCCTGAGGAAAGCTAAAGCCTGAGCGTCAAACCAACTAGCTCTGCGCAGGAAAGGCAACCCGAATTAATGCGACACGTCTGAGTTTCTGAGTCGACGACACTCGAATGCTGCTGCGTTCTTCGAGTGCCGCCCGGGCCCTTCGAGCCAATTTGGTCTGGTGGAAATGGCTGAACTGGTTGATATCACCCAAAAAGGCTGGTTCGTGGCACAACATTTTAACAGGCTGCTGTTCTCCCTTCCGCCCTCTGGATATGCTATGCCAACACTTCCACTATCCTCCTTTCTGACCTTCCGCACCACTGGGAAAGGAACTGAGCAGGATTGAAGTGCCAGCGTTTAGATTTTCGATAACTGCTTGTGGTGACGCTCCTTAGTGACCCGGAATTGGATGCCTTAACTCCACGCTTCTCTCCTCAACTTTTCTACTTCGTCTTGCACTCTCGCTTCTTGTGAAATCACTCGCCGTCCCTGGAGACATTTCGCCGTGCCATGTGTTTCTCGCCACTCAAACAAGTTGGCGGCCCATTCGTGCACAGGGAAAGCAATCGATGAGGCGAATAGGCGGGAAATTAGCTGACCCCATTCATAAATTTTACCTCAGTTTGCCGCGGAGCTACTTCGCATGGAACCGAACGATCCAACGAGTGAGTGACCACTGTTAGAACTTCCAAGCAAGGGTTCTTCTTCTTTTTTTTATTTTTCTTTTTTTCTTTGATTTTCGTTTTTTCAGCGATGCTCTCAGCTCGCATGCGTGTCTTGCACTGCATGAATTTTTGAGTAGTTTCCGCATTTGTGACATTTCCTCTGGTGGGTCTAGGGGGCACTCCAACCTCTCAGTCATGCATGCATCATTTCTATTGAATTGTTCCTTTACGTTGTGCCTTTTTGGGAAATACTTTGCCCTGACAAGTCATTTCACGCCCCTCTGGTAAAGTAATTGCGGCAGCCTCGGCTATGTTCTTTTGGTTTGAAAATTTTGGAATAGATATTTGGCCCCCGCGGTAAGGTGTTGATGGGAGGCTGCGCCTTTAATGGTCTCACAGCATTCTTGGCGCGGACATAGTTTTCTCGACATCTGCAACTGTGAGCATAAAGTATTGGATATGAAACTATCATGTCGTCGCAAATAAACTTACGTTTCTGACGTCTTGTTATACACCACGATTCCTACCATATTGCTCAGCTTTTTGTCATTCGAAGGGGGAAAAAGCAAATCACTTGCTAATGTTGTCGCTGCTTTGAAGCAAATGCTTTGAAAAAAATGCTTTTGAAGAAGTGCTTGCCTTTCGAATAAACATCATTGCGACGAAAATTCAGACAAGAATCAATTGCATAAGGCTAAACTTTGAGGAAACGAATGTGCTTTGTCAGCAGTAGTGTGAATGACATATTTTACAGCAGGACTGTACTGGAAAACTGAGGTAATTCATGCGTATCCCGCTATAATATAGTTAACTCAATGTGCATATTCAACCACTTGACGCACAAGAGTAATTGCTTCGGCAGCACAGTAGTATTGAATAAATGACGCTCTTTCTGAGTGGAGCATTTGTAACAAGCTGATAGACGCGTGTTAGCCGGGCAAGCTTACATGCATAATATAATGGATTAGTGAAAGGTGCTTTGACGATAATTTCCAAAAACTCGTATACCCAAACGATACTATTTTTTTAGTTTTACCCAATGTTGGGCATATTACAATTCCTAAATGCACCCAAAATTGTATAGTTAGCGTAGTGTCACTGTACTTATGCTTTACTAACGCCTCCACATTAAGCAATGCCTAACTCGCAAACGACAGATGTGGCGAGCGTGCACAGTCGTATTCATTGGCCCATAGCCAGGGAAGCAAGTTGTTTTCATTGTCATAAAGAATAAATGCTGCAATAATTAACCTACGGACTGAGGACAAACGAAGCCATCAGAATTATAATAAATATTCAGACCAGAGTATCGAATGAGCATTAAAAAAGTTTGGTGCATCACTGGTGGCCACTTGTGACACCACGACAGATACGTTGCGATTATACTAATTGCGACAGGTTATAACAAATGATCTTGACAGAGGGGTAAAGGCTCGTTATCGTGTTTGCTTGCTAGCTTGTTTTTTTTTTTATTGTTTTGTGTAGTGTTCATTCAGGCAAACTGGGCCCACCTCGGCAAAGAATTCATTCTCCAGTGCGGAATCTGCTATTAAACCGCCATTGAAGCGGCCCTCGAAATGATCACCGCCAGGTAGCATGGTAACTGCCTCTACTTGACCATGGTGGTGCCATCATAAAATCATGTCAGCGAATTTTTCCGGGCTCTATACGTAATTGCTGACCCACGCGTAGCTTGTTAATGCGTCAAGATGTTGCGTAACGGCCCAGCCGGCCGTAAGTATAGGGAGTCAAGGCAAACAGCGTCACATCTACCGAACACTACGGGTGTCTGTAGGTGTAATAACAGTGGCGTTATTGTGCACGTAATGCCATCTATTCACCGCAGATCTAAAAAGATAGCGAAGCGAGAAATGGGCACAGCCTAGGCGTCGACGGTCGCTTGATACCAGAGACGTGGCTGATCTCAGCCTACCTGTATTTATCACCTCGCTCGGCTGGCAATGCTCGTTAGCGCCGCCCATCACGTGGCAAATGATAATTCAGTGGAAGAAGCTTTCGCCTGAATGAGGTAAGTTAGTGTATTTTTCTTCTTTTCCTGTTTTTTATTATTTCTTTTTTACTTCACTCAGCAATTACTAGCCTAGTAAGTAATAATGTCACTGAGGGCTCGTCGGCTATCAGGTAGCCCCTTTGTAGATCAAATAATATGTCAAATTCTTCCCTGATGATGTGTACTAACCGTGCATAAAAGCTGTGGCAATGAATCAAGCCAATCGAGGGCATATGCACTGATGCGATGTTATACAAAGAAGCACTTGCGTGCCAACACGGAAGCTTTCAACACGCTCAATTGTCCATTGCCACTAATAAAGTGGGTACTAGTAAGCAGGCTTACAAAGCTGCGTGGACGTAGCGCACACAACGTGCCTCAGTATGTGTCGGACTTCTTATTCTGACCTCATAATATTCTGCTGGTATGGGGGAAAATAATTGCGCAGACAAAAACATGAAGAGGAAATAAGAGAGAGAAAGAAAAATGAAATGTTTATTGGGGTAACTATGATAACGTGGTTGTGGACTCACAACGCACGATTAACTACCCACGACTCCTGCGAGCATTTTCTACCTATTTTTTGAATGCTTGAACTTATGTTCCAGTCTGCTTTTCAACCAGTGGTTTGTGGAGACAGAGAAAGTAAACAACAATAACAAAGAGATACGGCGGGCAATAAATGTGCCCTAGCACAGCAATCTTGGCCAGGCTACATTAAAAACAAATTACCTGTAGTATTTAAATGCATAAATGCCAGCTTGTGTACGCTGCTAACTACTCCTTTCTGTAACGCCGAGTAGGCTCAGAGAGTATTGCAATTAATAACTTAACTATAGGTCAGGCCTGCGCATCGTGTCGCGAGACCCTTACCAACTGTATACGATCGCGATGTTGATAATACACGAACTGCGTTGTTGACTGGATTCTCGGAGAGATATGTCCTTACGGGTGTCGTGCGAAGACCATCCGATGTTCGCGGGCATTAAACTCCTTTACCGAGGAACGGAACCTGTGTCACGCATTAAGAGTGAAACAGGCAGATTTGAGTTTTTTTCGTGGACACACGCGCTATAGCAAGGCTGGGGGCCTGCAGCACTCAGTTGTGGATTAAAGCACTTTGCCATTTTTTTTTCTTGCTACTTGAGAGTTAAGTCCCTTACGTGCTGAGTTTGGTCATGCGAAGTAGACGTAGAAAAAGAAAAGCCCATTCAAAAGTTGTTGACAGTCAGCGCTGATTTCTTGGAATACACAAGTCAATTCAGTGCATACGCGTAGGATGAATGACCGTGCGGTGGACTAGTTGCAATACTTATTTTATACTCACGGAAATTAATAGTACAATTTTAAAGGCTATCAGTAGGCAGAGGGTTGGATCGAGTGGGACCTCATGCATGGCGGCGCTGCCGGGGCTTATATAGATTTAGCTGATTCGCACACATACGCCACATATTGGGCACGATGCCCAGGCATGTTCGCCAGTCTCGGGTTCAAGGGTTGACCGTAATTTCAATGTTTGATCATCTGGCTGAAAAAGTGGCTGTCGAAGATCTCCACATCCATGCAAAGGGTCGTTACGTGCAGCTATGGAATGGCAATATCTGCGAAGTATTCGAGTGAACTCGCGAGAAGGTAAATCCAACAGGTCTTTGCACCTACCTGATGCGAATGCTATAATAATGATAGTAAAAAGAAAACAGTGCCGGCACGGAATCAGCCCAAGCTCAGGTAAGGCGAACGGGACCTCCATACAGATAATTTCCTCTTTTCGTAATCACGGTGCGCCTGGTTCTGCGACTGGTTCCCCTTCCTGTCCATAGTCTTTTCGCGCCGTTCCCCTATCGAGTACATACAGACTAGCCCAAGGCATCACGGTGTTATATTGCAGTCGCCATTTTCATAATATTTCGAACACAATTGCAGCGAGCCCGAATCTTCCTCTAGCGCCATACAAAAAAAAAGAACCGCCGCATAGAGCCGACACTCAGGTTTGATAGTACAGGCTCCTTCTTCGAGTGCTCCACCGCCTTAGGGACGCTCCTATAAAAGCAGCTTGCATTTACGGCAGCAAGATACGGGAACCGGCGGGAGCTCTGTGGACGTAATGCCGCGAGCGCAAAGCAAGGCAACGAGTGAAGCTTTTGTGCCTTACGAAAGGAATTCAAGCCGTGTCCCTTTCGCTGCTTCGCTGCTGCAATCTAAAATGGGAGCGCAGCTAAGTGTTCACTTGAGCTCGCAGTTAGCTCTTCACCCCCCAACCCCATTCCCGTCACACCCCATCCAGCCACGGCGAAAGTGATTTCATGTGAGACGGCTTAGCTGAGAGGGTGTGATGACGAATTTGGCTTTACCCAATTTACCCATTGCCGCATTTTCTTTTCTTTTTGTCTACCCCTGCTCTGAAGTGCGGTGGCGTAGCATGGCACGTGCCGTTTGTGCGCGAGGTGATTCTGTCTGCGTTTGTTTGTGCTTGCGTGTTGTTTTGTGGACGTGTATGTGCGCCAATGTACTGACCTGTACTGTACTGACCTGTACAGTAGCCAAAACAGCCAAGCTACTTTCATTCGAAATAGTGATGAACCGGATACAGAAGCTCCTTCTATAACTAGCGAGGGCCTTGAAAGACATAACCAGGGGAAAAGCGCCTGGCGAAGATGGAATAACAGTAGATTTAATCAAAGATGGAGGAGATATCATGCTTGAAAAGCTTGCGGCCCTTTATACGCAATGCCTCACAACTTCAAGTGTACCAGAGAGCTGGAAGAACGCCAACATTATACTTATACATAAGAAGGGAGACGTTAAAGAATTGAAGAATTACAGACCCACTAGCTTGCTTTCAGTATTGTATAAAATATTCACCAAGATAATTTCTTATAGAATCAGGGCAACACTTGACTTCAGTCAACCAAGAGAGCAGGCTGGCTTCAGGAAGGGATATTCTACGATGGACCATATCCATGTCATCAATCAGGTAATCGAGAAATCTGCGGAGTACAATCAACCTCTCTATATGGCTTTCATAGATTATGAAAAGGCATTTGATTCAGTAGAGATACCAGCAGTCATGGAGGCATTGCGTAATCAAGGAGTAAAAGAGGCATACGTGAATATCTTAGCAAACATCTACAAGGATTCCACAGCTACTTTGGTTCTCCACAAGAAAAGTAGAAAGATACCTATCAAGAAAGGGGTCAGGCAAGGAGACACAATCTCTCCAATGCTATTCACTGCATGCTTAGAAGAAGTATTCAAGCTCTTAGACTGGGAAGGATTAGGAGTGAGGATCAACAGCGAATATCTCAGCAACCTTCGGTTTGCAGATGACATTGTGCTATTGAGCAACAATGGAGAGGAATTACAACAAATGATTGAGGACCTTCATCGAGAAAGTGCAAGAATTGGGTTGAAGATGAATATGCAGAAGACAAAGATAATGTTCAATAGCCTGGCAAGGGAACAAGAATTCAGGATCGCCAGTCAGCCTCTAGAGTCTTTAAAGGAATATGTTTATCTAGGTCAATTACTCACAGGGGACCCTGATCATGAGAAAGAAATTTACAGAAGAATAAAATTGGGTTCGAGTGCATACGGCAGGCATTGCCAAATCCTTACTGGGAGCTTACCACTGTTGTTGAAAAGAAAAGTGTACAATTAGTGCATTCTACCGGTGCTAACATATGGGGCAGAAACTTGGAGGTTAACAAAGAAGCTCGAGATCAAGTTAAGGACCGCACAAAGAGTGATGGAACGAAAAATCTTAGGAGTAACGTTAAGAGACAGGAAGAGAGCGGTGTGGATCAGAGAACAAACGGGGGTAGACGATATTCTAGTTGACATTAAGCGGAAGAAATGGAGCTGGGCAGGCCATGTAATGCGTAGGATGGATAACCGGTGGACCATTAGGGTTACAGAATGGATACCAAGAGAATTACGGTAAGCGCAGTCGAGGACGGCAGAAAGTCAGGTGGGATGATGAGGTTAGGAAATTCGCAGGCGCAAGTTGCAATACGCTAGCGCAAGACAGGGGTAATTGGAGATCGTAGGGAGAGGCCTTCGTCCTGCAGTGGACATAAATATAGGCTGATGATGATGATGATGATGTGCGCGAGTCTGTGCTCATGCTTGTGGATGTGTTGTTTGGTGATGCGTCCACGCTTCAGATTAAATTTGTTACCAACCCATGTGTATTTATATATGTAACCCGTCGAGATATTGTAACTTACAATGGGAAATAAAAAGAATAACGCCAATCACAAGGTCGAGGGTAGACGCCTTCTCACCTTCGCGTATCTATAAGTGCGGATTTTTACACCAAGGAGACCTTATCGGCCCACAGGTCGCACGTATATGTCTTGGAGCCAACTCCTGACGATTTTTCCGGCTGTTATGCAGATACGCCCGTCTTCCCTGCTTTGGGTGCCTGTTAAAGAAACCTAGGCTGTGAAAATTATTCCGCAGCCCCCACTACGGAGTTTCTCATAATCATATCGTGGTTTGACACGTGATACCCAAGAATTTATATTTTAATCCTAAAACCAGATATTACCCAGTTCAAAGACAACAGTGAGGAAAAAAATAAGAGAAAGAAAGAGAAAAAAAACACCGGCAGATCCCATGCCCCGTGAGAATCGATGTTATGCGAAGCAGTGTGCGAGGAGCATACCAAATTAACGAACCGATCATGAGAGCACCAAGACATAGGCGGCTGTTTCATGACCTGCATGACACGTATGTCATGATCGAGTCCTCAGGAGTCCCTTTAGCTACGCCTAAGAGACCTTAATGCGAAGTCATGCTCATGACTATGACTTCGACCATCAACGTTTAGCCTTTTCCTTCACTTAGTACCAGATATGAACCAATTCCATTGTTTTTTGAGTGGTAATCTTTTTTTCGCTGAGTCATTGTCATATTTGCTGAGTCATGGTCATGACTATGGCTTCTACCATCATCCTTTAGTGTTTCCTTCACTTAGTACCAACGTCCGAACTCAATTCAGTGGTTCCTGACCATTATTTTTTTGTTTAGTCATTCTAATTTTTGCAGAGTTGAGCTCATGACTATGACTTCTACCCCCATCCTTTAGTATTTCCTTCACTTAGTACCCATGTCAGAACTCATTTCTGTGGTTTCTGAGTTTTATACGTTTTTGCTGAATCATTATCATTTTTTATCAGTCATAGTCATGACTATACTTTCTACCACCAACCTTTAGTGTTTCCTTCACTTAGTACCAACGTCCGAACTCATTTCAGTGGTTCCTGACAATAAATTTTTTTGCATAGTCATTGTTATTTTTGCTGAGATATGCTCATGACTATGACTTCTACCATGATCCTTTAGGGTTTCCTTCACTTAGTACCCACGTCAGAACTCCTTTCCTTGGTTTCTGAGTTTTAATTTTTTTGCTCAGTCATTGTCATTTTTGCTATGTCATGCTCATGACTATGACTTCTACCATCATCCTTTAGTGTTTCCTTCACTTGGTACCAACGTCCGAACTCATTCCAGTGGTTCATGAGTGGGAATCTTTTTTTGCTGGGTCAGTGTCATTTTAGGTGGCTGTTTCATGACCTACATTACACACATGTCATGACATTGATGTCATAACCAGTCATTTAAATTCGTCATACACGCTTGTCATACTATGCCAATTTTGGTACTTACCAACCTAACGAAACGACCATGAGAGCACCAAGACGTGGGCGGCTAGATAGATAGATAGATAGATAGATAGATAGATAGATAGATAGATAGATAGATAGATAGATACTGTCAAAGTGGCAAATGTTCGCCAAGTAATGCTTCGCATTTAATAAACCACCCGTAATCAACGCTTCTGCCTGGGTTTAAAGTAAAAAATTATGTTAAGAGGTTATACTTATACAAGCCCATTTAACTTTAAGGGAAAGCGCCACGCATTGACCACAGCTACAACCGAGGTCACAGCTTTGAGTTCCCCAGCACAAATTAGGGTGTCCCGCTCAATGGCCGCGGTCAAGTAATCAGCCATGCTTTGAGCTCTCTCTATAGTAAGCATGCACTGCTTGCACCAATCAGCCGTGCGGTGAGCTCTGCCCGTCGTAAGCATGCACACCTTGTTCTGCCATGACATGTGTGCATCCGCTTTTGTACACGGCTCGTCACACTCAATGAGCCCAACGGGACTAGGAGACCACGGAGAGAAAATAGGAGGAGATTGTCGTCTTGAGCAAAACATTTTCACACGCCCGCGCACACTTCCTGGGCGATAAGTACACTAGCAACAAGAAGCGGTAGCACCGCATTAAGAATGATTTATCGAAGCTCCTTACTCTTTCTTTCTCCAAGGTAAGTACCGGCAGAGGCCAGACACAAGCGAAGAGCGGCGGGAGCGTGAGCAGGGAATGCGCCATACTGAAGCCGTTTACGATTTGTCTCTTAGTTTACTTTTTCTGACTGACAACTGGTGAATGTATCCATAAGAGAGAGATAGTTTATTAGAAAGGCAGAGAGGTCGGCCTGAGCTCGCATGCTCTGGTCTGCTACTCTGCACAAGGCAAAAGGGAAAAGGGACAAAAAAGAATGACGAAAGGTGATGATGAAGACAGGAAGAAGGGTTGCATATACATGTATAAACTAGCACAGTGGTTTCCTTAAACCCTTGCGTCTATTCTGGTGATCTTCAAGTAGTGCAGACCAGACCTTGTAGTTATTGATGATTCTGTACGGTCACACATTGCGCGCAAAATTTTACTTTCGGACAATGTTCGCCTGCCAGTGCCTACTAGCACAAATTGCAAGGAGTGGCAACGCAAACAAGCATAGCCTGCGCGTCCGACAACACCTTCTTGTCAGCTCGAACTTCGTTTGTACAGCACTTCTCAGTGGCTTCAATAACAAATATGCCGCAGCAGTGCGAATTTTTAGGTTTTTTTGGAGCCCTAAATTGTGGCCTTTCTTATTGTTTTAGTTAAAAAAACAGCTGTTCTGGCGTGTGAGAAGAAATGCCGGCTCTTCGCAATCTGCACAACGATTCATACGAAAATTCACATAAGATGGTGAAATAAAAAAAAAAAGAAATTGCCTCCCAGCCAAAAAGGTTATTGGCAGCGCTCTGGACACGATGAAGAGAAAAGTAAAGAAGCAAAAAGTAGTGAACAATGCGCACATTTGCTTGTAAAGAAATATCGTATGCACACAATAAAAACGCTACATTGCTCAATGCCACTGTTTGTCTTGGCCAAGCGAGTTGATCACCACACCCACTGAAGTGGATTAACACCTAAAAATATACTGAAAACTCGAAAATCCGTATTTATTTCTTGCTTTTACCATTTTTGCCCACTGCGAGCAAGTATCTGCTTTCTCGCTGCCTCTTTCACTCTATGCGCTTTTGAGACACTGTCATCTCGGCGGTGCCTACCAATACGAAAAGCACTAGACTCTTGGTCGCACTGGAACACGCAAGTAAGCATGCGCACACGTATTCGCCTGTTTTCATTCAAAACAAGAACGTCGCGCCAAAGGTCTCTGCCAAAACAAACAGCGCTCACTTGAACTCACGCCGAGAACAGATGAGTAGGACTACAACAACAATACAAGCACAAGCGGTAGGGACACCAGACGATATTATAGCGTTTCGTGTTTTTCACCCCTCCTCTTCTTTAGTTGTGTTCTTTGCTGTCAGCCTGTCACCGCCAAGACATAGATCGATTCCCATCGCAACTATGCCCTACCATCAGCGCCAGTGCTTCTAGGTCGTGGCACGCGAATACCCGATCTAGAGGTGCATGCGGAAGGAAAGAGTGTGGACATGAATGTAGAGATAGCAGCGTCTCATGAATCACGAACCTCTATTACAGGGTGAAGCTGCTACTGGTTGCCGATGATTTATGCTATGTAGGTGAAAATGTGACGTATATAACGAGTAGGCACGATTATATTTACAAAATATATGCAGAGAAGCCACAGCCAAGATGGCAGAATAACAACAACCACGGATGTGCTTTTCGATCGTCATCTTCGTCGTCCAGCTGAGCTCCTTCATAATGCAAGAATGATCTGTAACATATGACCCCGGCGGTTGGAGCGCCGTCTCGGGGCTTATAGAAGGAAAGGGCTGTAGGCTGAAACATACGGCTTGAGACGGGACACATGAACGACGTCGGTGGGGGGCACAGAAGATGACGAGCGACCCTGCAATGGAGGCATCTCGTATGTGATCTCCGTGAGATGGCGTAAAACCTTTTAGAGTTCGGAGTAGCGGGAAAGAAGTTTGGAAGATGTAGCGGCAGGGCGTCCTAAGAAGGACCAAGGCGCCTGGTTTGAAGTGAACGGTTCTGTTGTGGCTATCGCACCGGTCCTTTTGAGTCAGCTGCGATGCAGAGAGACACTGTCGGCTCGTCACAACAGCTCGTCACACCACATGGGACCCATGCGATGTGACGAGCCGTTTGAGCACGAGCAGCAGAGTCGAGGGCATATTCGGTAGAAGCTTGCGTAGCTGATGAATGTAGCGTCTCAAAGGGCAAACGTCGAAGAGACTTCGCAGGTGGATGTATGAAACGAGCCGTTGACGGTGTAGAGACCCGTAGGGCATTCGCGTACGAGAGCGACATAGGTACGGCCCGCGATGTTCTCTAGGGATGAATCACCCACTGGATTTCCTCCCGAGTGACCTCTGCAAGGGAAGTTGTACTAGGGAATTCCGGTGGCTGAAGCTTGTGGGTTTCGTCCCGAAAAACCTGTCGTATAAGTTCGATGGGGGATTCCCTGCTATTTGGCGTTCATATATAGTGTGGCAGCCGCTGCCGAAGTGTGGGGAGGAAGCAAGTAAAGTTGGTGCTTTACTGCGGCGGCGGCGGCTGCATGTGGTGTGGCTGCGCCTACCGGGCCTATGTCTTGACAGCGATCGGCGATGGCTGCAGAGTCTAGGCACGTCGAGTGCTGATAGCTTCATCTGCGTTGTGTTTTCGCCGCTTAGTTCGCGTTAAAACGACAGGAAGCCCGAAGCGGAATTCCCTCGCTGTTCCGGCCGCTCTTCCTCACGCCAGACTTTTGACAGCGAGTGTCCGTGGCCATCGAGTCAGATGTGTTCTTGTTTGCCTTTGCGCGCGTAACACCATGTTTGCAATTAGCGAATGTTCACAAGATTATACGATCAATAAAACTACTACCCCTACTTCATACAGCTGCCTAATAATTTGCTATCGCCATCAATGCTTCGCTTATCGAGCGAAAATTTGACTTTTCTTTTTATACAGCAGCTCAAGGCTACGGTTTACTCGTTGTTACGGTCCATGACTTCCGGTGTTGAGCTCTCCCAAGACTCCAGCCAGCTGTACAAGCTTCCAAATGCACGTTTGCGCCGTTATGCGCTGTCCAGGTACTTGCCTGTATCCAACGCAGTTCTAATGTTTGTTGTTTATCATCCTCATAATATGGGTCCCTGCAAGCTTCACTGTCTTATTCATGCTTTCATCTACGTAATGATTGCTCTTGAGAGGGCCTTTGACAAAGCTAAAGCTTACTACGCTGAGGGAGAGGGAACTTGAAATAATCTCTGCCTTGCAGGAAAGCTTTGCCGAAAGCGAAGCATTTGTAGAGTTGCACTTGAAAGGTAATTCAGAGAGGCTTCCTATTTCCGTGTCCCAAATGTCTCAGTCTTGACCTGTACTTTAGCATGCTCGCTTTGATTGTGAGAAAAGTTACAGTATAAAGGCCTGACATTTGGTAAATGCTACATACCATGCAGCGTAGACAATTTTGCTGGTTATTCAAAATTACTGATTATGTGCGCCACTAAACGTAACCTCAGCCATATAAATATTATTCTAAGCCTTGTAAAACAAGTAATAAAATAAAAGTTCATTTCTTTCCTTCCTTACCCACAACCCTTATTAAAGGCGTATTCCAGATGTCGTTATAGCAACACAGATATCTAAAGGGATATCTGGGTTGCTATAACAACATCTAAAGGGATATAGGCGCTGTCTAAGGTGAGGTCCCGCTCCACCGTCAACTGGAACTGCCTCGTAGCACTAAACCGTTGGCACTTAAGGTCAACATGAAGAGAACAGGCATAAGTCTTGAGCCGAGAAACACAGAACGTTTCATTGGAAGGCGGTGAGGATAGGATCACTGGAGACACTGGGAGTGTCTCGTATGCCACTTCAGTCGCATGGGGCAACACATGGTAAATGCCTCTGTGACTGGAGGGGAGTTTTTTGGAGAACCACATCACTTTGGATCGGGTAGCAATGGAGCACAAGTGAACCGGGGAAAAAGTGAACTTCATGGTGTTGACGGTCGGTGATAAGCTTCTGACTGGTTTGCGACGCAAAGAGCGAAGTACCGAAAATTTGTCGCGCATGATCAGCCAGTCATGCGCGTACTCGAAATACGGCACCATAGAAGGGGCGAGGATGGTGTCAGATGGTAACGTAGATTCTCGGCCATGTAATAAATAAAAAGAACAATTACCAGCAGTGTCGTGCGGAGAGGAGTTATAGGCAAAGTTTACATGAGGTAAGGCAAGGCGGAGCAAGATGGAATCCTGCTCGCGCTGGAGTTGATCATCTTCACCACCCCGTAAATTGTCTACCGTCGGCTGCAACATGTCCCTTGGGAAAAGCTTCTAATGTTGCAACTTACTGATCGATCAAATCATTATTATAAAACGAAGGCTGGGGCGGCCTGAAAGAAAGCATTCCTCATTTGATAAATCAATCCAGGAAGAGCTTTCCGCCAGAGTAATCGATCGACTGAACAATCCTTTATACCTCAACAACTCTATTTTTTTTGTTCTTTATTTTTTCCATTGGGAATTTGTTTTCTTTCTATTGCAGAATGGTGCATGAGTAATGGTCTCGCAAATATGCTGTAAAGGGCTTAAAGCTATCTTACGAGGCCGCATCTAACGATGTGTCTCCATTTTCTGAGTGTTTCATTATGAACAGGGTCTATGTGTTCGATGTAATTTTATACTGCAAGTAAAGACAAAGAAGAAGCAAAACCGAGGGCCGGAAGCTTTGAGAAATAATCATATAATGCAAAATAACAGCGATGCTGAGGAAAGCACAAGAGGCATTGATGTTTCTCTTTCTAAATTTATTTGTATAAATAATTATCAATGAGGGTTAAACTTGGGGTATGCTTCCAGTTATTAGCGAAGCATTAAATAGGTAAAAAAAGAAGACACGTGAACTGCTCTATCAAAGAATTTTCGGCTGCGGCTGTCCTTCCATCGACTTCCTTCAGTATTTGCGTACACATGCGCGTAACATAGGCATGACAGTATATAGGAGCAAAAGCGCGTGTCTGAATACGCCAGAAAAACACGTCGTGAACATCCTTCCATTCACACTTCTCCTCATGCCATCGAGAGGATGCTCCTCCAGGGCATCTCTGCTCAACTCTCCGAAACCTCCAAACACCGGCTGCCGCTCCTCTCGGCGAGGCGCTGGCGTCACTGGGGGCGGCAGCGGTCGAGCGGCTCGTTCCTGCTCCGCGCTTTGCCCTTCGGCTTTGGCGGTACATTCGTACGGCTTGAAAACGCGACTCCGTTGGTTGCGTCGGGATCACCGACACGGCTTGCGTGTGCGTTTGTTCCACTCGTCGTCGAAGGAGTGAGCGGTGAGCGCTGGCTTCTCGTGCCGCGCGTGCGTCTAGTTTCCGGAGGCGAAAACGACGCTACTTTGTGCCGGTCAGTTGTCCCCGGAAGAGAACGCGACCGGCACGCGACTGCGGCCGCTGGACAACGGAACGTGGGGAGGAGAGCGGAGTGCCCCGTCCTCGTTACATGTGGAGCCTACATGCATTTAGGCTTTCTTGCCGAGCACCTCTGTGGGGCAGGAAAATCGACGCCGGTGTGGGTTGCGACGGTAGCGTTTGTTTGTGATGTGCCCAGATTCAAGTGACCGTCGCGTGATAACCAAGTCGTAGTGTGATCGCCACAAGTGGCGGTTTATCTTTTGGGCAATCACGGCTTCACGGATTATTGCACTCCTCGCCTCCGCTGTGTTCGCCACCGATGCAGGTGAGTTGCCTTAAAACACTCACGCGTCCGACAGTGTCGACTTCGCGGGCTTAAATGTGCACTGCTTGGGGTGTTAACGATGTGGTGGAGTGTATCAAGAACGCTGAAATTATGGGACAAACAACGAAGTCTCAACGCTCTGCAAGGACTGTTGGTGAATGGTAAAGTGTGGTAATAACACTCAAATTGTTGAACAAACAACAAAGTCCCAACGCTGGTGTTTTGGTTACCATTCTAATAATCAATTCGTCCACCTTTTAGCAGTAGTTAACGTCGATCGAAGCGGACAGGTCGCCAATGGAAACTGAACCTGGCAACGTTCAACACACACACCCTCTCAAGTGAAGCTAGCTTAGCAGGACTATTTGAGGAATTATCAGGCATTGCCTGGGATATTATTGGCGTTAGTGAGGTTAGAAGACCTGGTGAGGCTTACACAGTGCTGACTAACGGCCACGTCCTCTGCTACAGAGGCCTTCCAGATAAGAGACAATCCGGGGTAGGATTTCTAGCCCATAACAACATAGCCGGCAACATTGATGAATTTTACAGCATTAATGAGAGGGTAGCAGTCGTCGTAATAATGCTGAATAGGAGGTACAAAAATGAAGGTAGTACAAGCCTACGGACGCCCCAACCTCCAGTCACGATGATGAACAAATAGAACAGTTTTATGAAGATGTTGAATTAGCAATGAGAAACTCAGTATACTGTAATCATGGGCGACTTCAATGCAAAAGTGGGGAAAAAGCAGGTTGGTGAGCAAGCAATTGGCAACTACGGCATCGATTTTAGGAATGCAAGAGGAGAGATGTTGGTAGAATTCGCGAAAAGGAATAGGCTCCGAATAATGAATACATTCTTCAGGAAGCGCACCAACAGGAAGTGGACCTGGAAAAGCCCTAATAGAGAAACAAGGAATGAAATATATTTCATACTCTCTGCCAATCCAAGTATAGTGCAGGATGTAGAAGTGTTAGGTAAGGTTAAGTGCAGTAAGAATAGGTTAGTGAGGTCTAAGATTCCTCTCAATTTGAAGAAAGAGTGAAATTAGATAAGAGGGAACAGGCCAACCTAGACGCAGTAAGGGTAAAAACAGACCAATTGAGGCTGGTGCTCGCAAACAAATATGCAGCTTTAGAACAGGAAGGTGGCGATAACATAGAGGTAATGAATGAAAGCGTAACAAGGCTGATCTCAGAAGGCGCAATTGAAGTGGGAGGTAAGGCACCAAGGCAACCAGTAGGTAAGCTCTCCCAAGAAAGAAAGACCTAATAAAGAAACGACAAAACATGAAAGTGTCCAACTCAAGAGATCAGATAGAATTCGCTGAACTGTCAGAACTGATCAACAAGAAGAAAGTAAAGGATATCCGAAATTATAACGTGGGAAAGATTGAGGAAGCCGTAAAATATGGACGCTGCATGAAATCAGTAAGAAGAAAGAAGAAAGGCAAGACGTATGCACTGAAAGATAAGCATGGTAATATCATCAGCAATTTCGATGACATAGTAAAAGCAGCGGAAGAATTCTATACTGACCTGTACAGTTCCCAAAACAGCCAAGTTACTTCCCTTCAAAATAGTGATGAACCGGGTACAGAGTCTCCTTCTATAACTAGCGATGAAGTTAGAAAGTCCTTGAAAGACATGACCAGGGGAAAAGCTGCTGGAGAAGATGGAATAACAGTAAATTTAATCAAAGATGGAGGAGATATCATGCTTGAAAAGCTTGTAGCCCTTTATACTGAATGCCTCACAACTTCAAGTGTACCAGAGAGCTGGAAGAACACCAACATTATACTTATATATAAGAAGGATGACGTTAAAGAATTGAAGAATTACAGACCCATTAGCTTGCTTTCAGTATTGTATAAAATATTGACCAAGATAATTCCCAATAGAATCACAGCAACACTTGACTTCAGCCAACCAAGAGAACAGGCTGGCTTCAGGAAGGGATATTCTACGATGGATCATATCCATGTCATCAATCAGGTAATCGAGAAATATACGGAGTACAATCAACCTCTCCATATGGCTTTCATAGATTATGAAAAGGCGTTTGATTCGGTAGAGATACCAGTAGTCATAGAGGCAATGCGTAATCAAGGAGTACTGGAGGCATGCGTAAATATCTTAGCAAATATCTACAAGCATTCCACAGCCACCTTGGCTCTCCACCAGAAAAGTAGAGTGTTACATATCAAGAAAGGGGTCAGGCAAGGAGACACAATCTCTCCAATGCTATTCACTGCATGCTTAGAAGAAGTGTTCAAGCTCTTAGACTGGGAAGACTTAGGAGTGAGGATCAACGGCGAATACCTCAGCAACCTTCGGTTTGCAGATGACATTGTCCTATTCAGCAACAATGGAGACGAATTACAACAAATGATTGAGGACCTTAATCGAGAAAGTGTAAGAATTGGGTTGAAGATGAATATGCAGAATATCAGATGCTCCGCCTGACATACCGTGTGAAAATTACATCGCTGTAAATTGTCCCTCAACAGTCTTCTTATCCCCAACAGACCAACATGAAGTGCAGAGCATAATTATGTGTATGAAAGATAATTCCGCCTCTGGCCCCGACGAAGTTAAACCAAAACCACTAAAAGAGGTAAGTGGTGTAGTTGCAGTCCCACTGGCACACATTTGCAACCTTATTATGACAACAGGCGAGTTTCCAGACAAAATGAAGCAAGCAAGAGTTTCTGCCCTTCATAAAGGAGGATCCTTAGACGACTTAAACAACTATAGGCCGATTTCTATCCTCTCTATATTTTCAAAAATAGCAGAACACATTATTAACAAAAGAATAACAGGCTTTTTAAATACTCACAACATAATCACGAAGGAACAATACGGCTTTTGTAAAAATAAGTCGGTGGAAACAGCCCATCTTGGAATTAAAGAAGAAATTCTCGAAAACATAGAAAATAAACTATACACACTAGGTATCTTTTTAGACTTTAGGAAGGCGTTTGACTGCGTGCAACATGAACTCCTCTTGCATAAATTACCCTTTTACGGTATCCGAGGTATAGCACTTCATCTAATTCAAAGCTACTTAACATCTAGATCACAGTTCACAGTAATAAACAAAGTCGAATCGGAGATGGAAACTCTTAAATATGGAGTACCCCAGGGATCTATTCTCGGACCTGTACTATTTTTACTCTATATAAATGATATTGTAAATATTAAAGGACGTAAAAAGATGGTGCTTTACGCAGATGATACAACTGTATTTTTCTCAGGAGCAGACGCACATGAAATATGCGCTGAAGCAAATAAATGGCTTAAAAATCTAAATAAGTGGTTAACATCAAATAAAATGCAACTAAATATAGAAAAACTAAGTATTTGTTGTTTAGGTCGAAAGGACCAACAAATGTACCAGCCTTACCTTTGGAATTTCAAGGAGTACCTATCCAACACACATCTACGATCCGATTTTTAGGTGTCGTGTTCCAAGAAAATTTATCATGGTCCCCTCAAGTGGATGCGTTAAGAACCGACGTATCTCGAGCCATTGGAATGTTAAATAAGCTAAGATTACTCCTCCCGCCTGAAGCAAAACGCAAAATCTACTATGCACTTGTACACTCTCGTCTGATTTTCTGCTGCTTGGTATGGTCAACAACAACCGAGACAACCTTAATTATCTTTTATCGTTGCAAAAGCAAGCTATACGAGCAATTGGAAACGTCCCCTACAAGGAAAGCACTACATCGTACTTTACCAGATATAGCATACTTCAAATAAAACAATTGCTGAAACAAAAATTATCTCTGGAAGCCCTACGTCAATACCGAGAAAACAGAATAAATTTTCAAGAAACCTATCCAGTTAACCAGTCCCCTTATGAACTACGACACAGCTTAATAGTTAAGACAAGATCACGCACAAATTATGGTTTACAGAGGCTATCGTCACTAATACCAGAACTCCTCAATAAGTATCCTGACATATTAAATCTAATTAATTCTAGAGTTTCTCTAATTCAATTCAAGAAGCAAGTTAAAGCCCTATTACTATTTGAGCAGATGTGAGATGTTAGTCCCTGAACGAATTCTCGGTATTAAACTTGAGTATTGTGTTGTATTTCATTGTGTATTGTGTAGATTTATTTCATTGTGTGTGCATAAGTATTAGGTTTTGATTCTCGTTCCAAAAAAGGAACTGCATATTTCTCTGTATTTGCATTGTTGTTATTGTATTTGGGTCGGCCTATGATGTGTAATCAAAACAAGACTTGCTGCCTACGCTGTCAGGGTGGCACAACCTAGTCAGGCTCTCTCCGGGCCTTTTGTTGTGCCTCCTGAGCCAATTTGTATGAAAATTGTCTCGAATAAAAGAGAAAGAAAGAAAGAAAGAAAGACAAAGATAATGTTCAATAGCCTGACAAGGGAACAAGAATTCAAGATTGCCAGTCAGCCTCTAAAGTCTGTAAAGGAGTACGTTTATCTTGCTCATTTACTCACAGGGGACCCTGATCATGAGAAAGAAATTTACAGAAGAATAAAATTGAGTTGGAGTGTATGCGGCAGGCATTGCCAAATCCTGACTGGGAGATTACCACTGTCGTTGAAAAGAAAAGTGTACAATCATTGCATTCTACCGGTGCTAACATATGGGGCAGAAACTTGGAGGTTAACAAAGAAGCTCGAGAACAAGTTAAAGACCGCACAAAGAGCGATGGAACGAAAAATCTTAGGAGTAACGTTAAGAGACACGAAGAGAGTGGTGTGGATCAGAGAACAAACGGGGATAGCCGATATTCTAGTTGACATTAAGCGAAAGAAATGGAGCTAGGCAGGCCATGTAATGCGTAGGATGGATAACCGGTGGACCATTCGAGTTACAGAATGGATACCAAGAGAACGGGAGCGCAGTCGAGGGCGACAGAAAACTAGATGCAGTGATGAAGTTAGGAAATTTGCAGGCGCAAGTTGGAATACGCTAGCGCAAGACAGGGGTAATTGCAGGTCACAGGAAGAGGCATTCGTCCTGCAGTGGACATAAATATAGGCTGATGATGATGATGATGAACGTCGATGCGGGTTGCCTATGAAGACGAAACACGGCGGGTTATACTTGACAGTTGCCAATATGAAATGCACCCTTGTTTACGGAACCTGAAAGGTATTAGTGAGAAACTGCGCTTAAAGGAGTAGTGGCACGCGTGCGCTAACAGCGGATATGAGACAGGAAAATCAACTTAGTGGATGACTGCACAAATTACCCACTAACAAGAAATATAAACATATTGCCAATGTCAGAGAGATAACGTATTTTCGGAGGTGCAAGGAACAGTGTCAGGACGCAGGAAGGACGTCGTTCAGGCATTATATAAAAAAAAAAAAACCTTACATCATTTTCCATATATGCACTGAGGGAACGAAAGCACTGTAAGGAAGTTCAGCCGCCGGGCGCGTCGGAATTTACCATGATCTGACCAGCTTGAAGTTAAAAAAAAAAAAAAAAGCTTCCTCGCTGCTCTTCACTGCTGCGATGAAATAGTCATTCTACCTTAGATTCAAACATCCCATGAATAAAAATCAATTTCCTCGTAGTTGAACGTCATTTGATCTCCGGGCGTAAAACACTGACCAATCGTTCTGTATGCGGAGCTGCGAGTGACACCAGCTAGTTCTACTTCGGCGGCGGCTGCGAGTGGCGCGGTTGAGCCGCCGCGTGCGCCTTATCTTGAAAGTGATCTGCAATCAGTGCAGAATCTAGGGGCTTCGAGGGCTGATAGCTCTGTGTGCGCTGTGTTCTCGCCACATAGCTTGCGCTGAAGGGAGAAGCAGTACGAAGGTCTGCTTTCGCAGCAATTTCCAAGAACCGCGGCAGAGTCGTGCAATAGCACTTGAGCAGCGCCTTCGTTCTTTATTAAACACGTTCTTTTCGCCTACATCAGGAAGCGCACGAGCGGATCTGAAAGTGAATTGAATGCGTTCCAGCTTAACGCCCAGCCCACACGGGCACGCCATATGTGTACGGTATATATATATATATATGCCGTCGAAGCAACCGGAGCGAATCCCCGGCTCGGGACAAGAATAAAAGAAGGAACACCGGCGGAAGGCAGGCATCGCACGGCGTGTGAGAGGGTCAAGGGCTCTGTAAAATAATGGCCGAAAAGCAGGCATGTTTATTAAAGGCACAGGGTCACGAAAAAAAGAAAAGAACAAACAACACTGGCAGGCGCGGAGCAGCTAGGAATCGAAGGGTCCTCCCCCCCTCCTCTCTACCACATGGCAGTGAGATGTGAAGCTAGAAGGAAGGCAGACAGTGTAGGGTGAAAGGTCGTGTACCGAGCGATATTGAAAGAAGGAAAGAAAGAAAGAAAGAAGCACGAGTGGTGGATCAGATACTCGGTCAAATCCATCACGAACTGCCATGTCCTCCCCGCTGTGCAGCAGTCGGGTCTCGTTAAGTCCGAGATATTCGCCTAATATGAACAAGCGTCACCTTTTATAACACTACAAGGCCCACTGTACACGCAGTCGGGGTGACGTCGCGTCCGTGGTCTGCCATGTTGTAGCTCTTCGTGATTCCCTGGAGTGTGAATACAACAAAAGCATTTGAAGTACGACCATGAGCTATGACAAGACAGAAATTATGAGAGTGTATTGATAGGGAAAAGGGCAATGAAGTGGTATGTTGTTGCGCAGTATTCTTATCGCTGTTAGGGAGCTACAGTAGACGAAACCCGCGACATGTGACAACAGGAGAAACGCCTGCACATTGTACCTCGTTTTTGTGTTGGTGTAGACGGGCAGACGACGATGCAGCATAAATACGTGCTCGTTTCGCAGACCATAGATATCCCCTTCTCATAGCATGTCAGCAACCTAACCAAGAAAACGACATAGTTCAATTGACCTCAACAAAACTCCGCAGAGTCATGGAAAAGGTTGAGCATTGATACCTTAAGATAAATAGCACCGTATTTCTTCTCCGTCTTCGCCAATGATCCCACGAAACTATCTGACCAAAATTGCGTTATCTCTGCCACGTGCTTTAATATCGTGCTCTTTTATCTTCAATCTCCATTCACTTCAGGTAACTTTCCACGAAGGAACCCTTCTTTTATCTGTGCTTGAATCTACCACAGAAAAGCTACTAGTATATATATATATATAACGCATCACAAAGGGCGCTCACAGGCAATTCGAAGCACTTGTTAATTTCGAAAACATGTGCATACGCCGTAGTTTCTTTCTATCTGGCGCCCAAGTAGACAGGCATGCGTATATGGCCAGCAAAATGTAGCTTGCGGAGGTGCTATAGGTGACAAATACCAGATGAACGTGTAAATCAACCCGCAGTGTCTGCTCACGTTACATTGGCGACTGCTACTAAGGATACCTGCGCGCAAGTTCCCGTCACACGCTTGCACTTTTCAATTATAATTGTGGGGTTTTACGTGCCAAAACCACGATCTGATTATGACGCACGCCATAGCGGGGGACTCCGGAAATTTCGGACCACCTTCGGTTCTTTAACGTGCCCCTAAATCTAAGTACAGGGGTGTTTTCGCATTGCGCCCCCATCGCAATGCGGCCGCCGTGGCCGGGATTCGATCCCGCGACCTCGTGCACTTGCACTTTTCCACCGCTGTAGCTGTGTTCATTAGTACCGGGTGCTTACAAAACGGCGTTCACGTCACTGCAACGCGGAGATGCAACGGCAAGCCTATCGAGTCTAATTTGGATAGGGGGACGTATGTGCATCGAAGAAAAGTAATTCATAGCCCTTCTCGGCAATTTCGACGCTGATGAAAGCAGCGGCTTACATTTCCCGTGCTGCAATGAGGGGCAACCGAGACATGGCATCGTAAAAGGCTGTAGATGACCGCGTGTTGCCTATAAGAGGTATTATGCATGCATTCCACGATAATTTGTAAGGAATGCCCTGTACGCCTAATTCATTTACTTTGCAAAGCTTCACGTGGCCCGGCATTGCGACTTTTCTGAAGCTATATTGGAGGATGAGGAGGAGGAAAAACATTTATTTAGCACCATATACATGGAGTTTCAGTTCAGCGTGCGAGAGTCCACTGTTGTTCAGGCGGCCAGCAGACCTTGTGCCCTGGCGGCTGCCTCTGCCCACTCCGTGACCCAGGCTTGCGTTTCCGGGTTGGAGCCGAGCAGCGTGGCCTCCCACTGCTGAGGGGTAGTGATATGCGAACCCTGGGTATTATTAGGTTGCTGCGTTTGAGAGCAGCCCCAGAGTGTGTGGTAGAGATTTGCGTTCTCTCTTTGGCAGAGTTTACAACAGCTGGAGTATACTGAGGGATTGATGGGCAATAGAATAAAAAGGGTTGGCAAGGTATTCGTTTGGAGTTGCCTCCAAACAATTTCCTGTCTCTTCGTCAGCGTTTTGTGTGCTGGGGGATAGACTAATCTGGCTAGACGGTAATGTCGTGTTATCACCTGATATGTTACCATGCGTACAAAAGATTGGACTGCGTACAAAAAGCGGCCGTGTATCAATTGGGTTTCCGGTCGGCACAGGCTAAATACTTTCAAGAGAAGTGAGAAGATTGGCAACATGGCCAGGTTGGCACGGCTGAAAACAGTCGGGTCGAGAAATTGATCCACAGATGGGAAGAAAGCCTGTCGCATCTTTCGTTTCACACATTGTTTATTTGCTTATTTGAATTCGTTTGTTATGGCTGTTCGCCCTCATCAATTTCCACGTGGCCAAAGCTGACGCGAAGCATTTCACTAAAGGTCCTTTCAATGTAGGCTATACTATGTGCGCTTAACGGACGTAGCCGCTTAATAAGCTGTGCCGAGTGCAGAGGTCTACGGCTTCAAAAGTATACGCGATTCCAACAAAGACGATATCAGATGCGACGCGTGCGGTGTCCTGACCCCTGCAGCGGCCACGTGTGCATCGACGTACGGCCCCTTGTCTGTATACGTCGCTGCCGGGAAGGAAACACAATTACGCGGGACCCGACGGCACTTCGGCGCCGATTCCGTAATTGCCCGTGCTCCCTGCCTGGATTGCTGCCGCGTGACGGCAGGCAGATTTCTGCAGCCGGCGTCAGTGATTCCTTAATCGCCGCATGCTTTCACCTCGAGTGCAATGCGTGTCGAGGTCATGGCGGACACCGGCACAAGCTAGTATAGTTAACTTGTTCAGTGGCTTTGTAACCGTATATACAGGAGCCCTTTCTGAAGAGGCACGTACCGTTCTCCTCGAGCCGTTTTTGCCGACGTCTCCGCAAAGCCTGTCTGCCGTCCTTGCAACTGCGCTAATGGTAGAACTCGCTGCTTCCTGAGACGTATGTATACTGGTTAGGCGACGCATATACTACTACTATAGTGTCGTGGTTGTACATACACTCCAAGCAAAAACGGGTGACCAAAACACTGACACTCGATCGCAGGAGGCGAATTTGCGTGATGAAATCAGAGCCTATTTAACAGAGATTTTTTGTTCGTGTCATTGACCCGTCGTCGTCCGCCTTTGCTAATATTAAGTCGTCGAACGTCGCGAGTGGCCGGTATGTGCTCGAAACGAACACATTTAGCGTAAGTGGCGCTTGAGAACTTGTCCCCCAAATATACCAAAACTCACGCCAGCATAGTTTGTCCCACTTGCGTATACGCCGAAAGCAACGACAGGGCCAAAATCAATATAGCGCAACTCTCTGCAAGTTGTGAAGTGGGCGGGAAAAGCTGGTAAAACTCTCCAAGCGCGTCATCGCAGTATATGGACCGACGAACCAAGCAGCAGCGTCGGCAGCACTGCGGTGTTGGTGCGAGCGCGCGGCGTGTTTATGTGCGCGGGTGCCCCAGCGGCCGTGTAATAGCGAGGGCTTCCGCCAAGATCGTGACCGATCAGGCGCGCGCGTGTTCCTCTTGAAGCCCCGCTCCACGCTGTCTTGGTGCGTGATGCCGTCCGCCGGTCGTCACCTTCACGCACGGAAACCTCGCCGCGCTAGCCATCGTCTCCTCCCCTTTGCACGGCCTTTAGGCCATAATTATATTCGCTGTAGTAGCGTTACGCGTAACGCTTAAACCTCCTCCCCCCTCCACCCCCTTTTTCCTATACCCCCCCTACTGCACGCAATATCACCCGAATACGCCACTGTATGTGACGAACACGGCAATTTCCTTTGTTACTACTTAATTTTGCCCCTATGAGCAAATTTTATGTAGCCCGAAAGAGGAAGAGTCGCTGATCATCGGAGAAAGCTCAACAGGTCACGTATGGCGGCGTGTGTTTCATTGACACGTCGTAAGTTTTGGTGGCATCAAACGCTGGCGAAATCAGGCACTCAAATCGCGAACTGCCACCGATACTGATAAAAAATTAAGAAAAGTTGCCCCTCGAAGGTAACACCCTCTCTAGTGTCAACCACGCTCTTTATTATAACCGTGGCATTTGATCGGCCTTGTGCGTGCTTGTGCATCCGAGAGGCAGAAGCCGTGGGTGGGCCGTATTTGTAGTGTAAATCAATCTCATTTTACCACGTCGGTGGTGTGGGATGCACGGAACAGCAAGAACAAAGAAAGCAACAACAAAATAGTAAAAAAAGAACCAGGAACTAAAGTTGGAGACCGTGTCGCGACAAGGCCACCAAAGCGAGAGCAATCGCGTTCGTTTGCGTGTTGTCGTGCCGCTGATCTGGAAACAATTCGTGTCTTAGGCGATGGTGTTTGGTTTTGGTGGGCGCCTCTCAAAGGTTTCTTTTGAGTGAAAGCTGGCGGCAGAGCGTGTGTGTGTTTGCGTGAGCCCTGCGCAACTTGCGAAAGTGTAATACGTGTGTTTCACGAATCCTTGAACACTGCACAAGTAACGGTTTCTGAGAGGAGCACTAAGGAAGGGGGCAAAGAGCAAGGTAAAGCGTGTACACAAGGAGCTGTGTAAAAAATACATGAGATGTTTAGATACGCGGCTTTCCGTCGGTTCTACATGAAAACTTTTTTTTTTCATTAAGAGAACCTTTTTAAATCACACGTCGCGTGTAGAACAACTTCAGTACTTCAGCTGGATTGCTCTCAGAGGTGGGCATTGTTTACACGAGAAACAAAAATGAATATTTCATTAGTTAACAAAGTTTCACTATTTAACTTATAAACTGATTACTTACGGCATACTCGTATATTGCAATTTACGAATTGTAGTCGGCGACATGAAAAGTCATATCCACTCGGACGGCTTATTTGAATGAAACGAGTTTGTGAGATACGCGTTCCCAAACCTTGAGGCAAAATACATTGGTGTTCCAGTATGTTTTAAGCTTAAATGTATAAGAAGACGTCTCGGTAGAAAATTGGTGCACCAGTGCATTTTCACCTGAAGTTTGCCTGCACTTGTATCAAAACTAGTGTCAGTTTAAAAATTTGTTTCAAGTGAATGTGCCCTGTGAAATCACTGGCTTCAATTCGTGTACTGCAATAGTTTGTGCGCTAAAGTAATTAATTAAGCAGTTTATCAGTAATATCTCATTATTTAGTCACACATTTCAATTTCCATTGTAAACAATGTCTTCCTCTTCGAGTAATCCAGCCAAATAAGTAGATCTATGCTATATTCCACAGGCGATTGTTTCTTTCTTTTTATTTCTTTCTTTCTGTCTTTCTTTCTAAGAGAAAGTGCTTTGATCATGCGAAATCAAAGATTCAGCACAATGCTCAATCACTCCAACACTTTAGGTTCATTTATGTGAACTCGGTTACATGAAAGAAGTACGTTTATCTAGGTATATTACTCACAGGGGATCTTGATCATGAGAAGGAAATTTACAAAAAAATAAAATTGGGTTGGAGTGCATACGGCAGGCATTGCCAAATCCTGACTGGGAGCTGACAACTGTTGTTGAAAAGTGTACAATGATTGCATTCTACCGGTGATAACCTATGGGGCAGAAAATTCCAGGTTAACAAAGAAGCTCGAGAACAAGTTAAGGACCGCACAAAGAGCGATGGAACGAAAAATCTTAGGACTAACGTTAAGAGACAGCAAGAGAGCGGTGTGGATCAGAGAAGAAACGGGGATAGCCGATATTCTAGTTGACATTAAGTGGAAGAAATGGAGCTGGGCAGGCCATGTAATGCGTAGGATGGATAACCGGTGGACCATTAGAGTTACAAAATGGATACCAAGAGAAGGGAAGCGCGGTCTAGGAAGGCAGAAAACTAGGTGGGGTGATAATGTTAGGAATTTTGCAGGTGTAGGTTGGAATCAGATAGCGCAAGCCAGGGGTAATTGGAGATCACAGGGAGAGGCCTTCATCCTGCAGTAGACATAAAAATAGGCTTATGATGATGATGATGATGATGATGATGATGATGATGATGATGATGATGATGATGATGATGATGATGATGATGATGACATGAACTTGTCGAAAGCGGGTCGAATGAGAAGTCGAGCTGATACCTATACCGACCCGACCGCATTTAAATGCAGCTTGCCAAGCGGGTTGGACGAGTCAACCAACTCCCTAGCGTTTAAATGAACCCGTCGAGCGATTTCGGTCCGGCATCCGACTCGACCCTACTACGTTAGCTATGTAATTAATGTAAACGTATCCTATACATATGTGCCGGCTGGATACGCATGCGATGGTATACCGTGCAAGTCGGTTGCGGCTGCTTTATGTCTTCGTGTGATGGTATTACGAGGTATACTTTGATCTTCGTGCGCGATGCACATCAGGAGAGCTCCTGCTGTAGACGCGCGCCTGTCGCTTCGCATCGTTTGACTGCTTTTACATCGTTTGTTGTGTTTTCTTGTGTGTGCCTTTCTTCTTTATCTTCCTGCCCCCGTTCCCCTCTCCCAGAGCAGGGTAGGAAACTGGAGAACTACCTTCCGGTTAACCTCCCTGCCCTTCGCCTCTCATTTAACTCACTCTTTTGTTGTGTTGTCCTTTTTCTGACGTAATTCTTGAAAGTCCTCCCATTTGTTTTTTATTTCTTGTTTGTCGGGATTCCACGATACTTAGATGGCTCGGGCAAGGCACCTAATAATGTCCTCCTGCTCTACTCCTCATCCTACATTCAAGTTCTCGTGTGATTTGTCCTATGGCACTGGGATGAACAGGCACTACTTTGCACGTGGAGAGGGAAGACGTGGTCACCTGCTAAGCAGAAGAAAGTGAATATAAACTACGTAGAAGCGAGGGCTGACTTTTCATGGGTAGCCACAAGTGTTAATTGTACCTCATGTTCGGTATTACCGGCTGCCCGAAATGCGAAAGCCAAGCCCACACGACGTGCGCATCTTGCCGAGACTGGTTTCCTCTCGGAGCGCAAGGTGGACTCGTGAGCGTCTTTACTAGAACTCACGGTCTGAGTGCTAAAGAAAAGGAGTGGGGAGAAGAAGGAGAAGAAGAGGGCAACCGTCTTCCGCTGCACGCTCACACGCGTTCTCTGCTCCTCTTCTCGGACGGCGCGTATACATCCCCGCGAAAAGAGGATGAAAAGGAAGAGCGTGATAAATCAATCTCGCTGCGCTGCCGTCGGTGTTGCTTCTTCTTTCTTCCTCGCGTTTTTCATCGGCCAACGTGGAAGCAATGTGCCAGTACCTCCAAGGCTCTACATCTACATCTACAACGTGGAAGCACCGTGAAGTGCATGTGTGAGAAGGTTTTGCTCCATTCGATGAGCGGCTGCTTCTCCTTTGCCCTGCGACTCTCTCGGATGCTCGTCGTCGTTCTCTTGGTTCATTGAGCGCGACGAGCCTCGTAAGAGAGCGGATGTGCATATTTTATGGCTTTCGTACGCGTGCTTCATGGCCCCAGCTTTACGCATGGATAATTCTTTTTCACCGGCGCCTATGCCTTTCGGCGCGGGCCGACCGAGTTTTGCGACGACGACGTCTGAGCGAGCTGCTCTTTCTGTGTGATGGACGAGGTGCGCACGTTGTGTTTTCTTCTATAGTAATCCCGTTCATGATTGGAGTTCATGTGCCTGTATGAAGCACGTTTAAATAATGATAAAAGGAGCGTTTGAAATCACGTAGTCTTCTTTTATTTTTCGACGCAATCTCCGCTTGCTAATTCCCCGACGTGTGAGCTGAGAGTCTTGACACGAGGTGAACAGAAGACTGATTTGTTCCGATTGTGCAGTGAACATTTATGCCACCTATGGTGATTCCGGGGCACATATTTAAAATGTAAAAACTGCACATCACTTCCGTGGTGTCGCATGCTTGTTTTCTGCTTTTAACGCTAGCGGTGGGCAGCATAACGCTAGCGGTAGGCGGAGGCGCTATGGTTGGTTAACTTTGGGAGCTATATAAGTAGGTGAGTTCTAGCAATAGGCGTTAGAACTCACCAAAACGCTACTGGGTGAGTATTTAACAAAAAAATGTCACAGTTTCGCCCTAAGGGCGAAGCAATGAATGCGATAGCAATACAGCAATGTCATACGAAGTAAGGTGAGCGGCTTTGGTAGCAATATGAATTGTAGTAAACATGAGCTGATTAAGTAAGCAGGTGTGCTGCGGCGTAAGTAGACCGACATGAAGAGAGACTCGATGACCACGAGAAGGCGCGTGTGAAACGGTGGTGTTGATGAGAAGCGCTTCCCGTGGGCAGCGCGCGTGCGAAGGGACACACCGTAGCGCTGCACTGCCGATCCGGGCAGCATTACATGTGTAGCGTGCGTTGGAAAATGTGGCCCGACTATTACTAACTGAATGAACAAGCGTGGTGTGAGCGCCCACAAACAAACATGAATAGATCACACTGAATGACTGCAGACGACTGACAAAACGCTGGCAGCAAGCCCGTACGCTGCAGCGGGCGAAGGTACGTGCGGTCTATCGCTGCAACAGAAACTGAGCGGCGAATGCACAGTGCATAAAGGCCAGAGCCGTGTGGAGATAAGAGACGGTGCGGCGAGCGGCGAGCGCGGTTGTTGGCAGAGTATAAGTGCCCCCCCCCCCTCCCCGCTCCCTCCGGCGCTGGCTTCCCGCTACCTTGCTTGCGCGTGGGAGAGATAAGAGATGGCGCGGTCGAGCGACGAACGCGTTTGTTGGCAGAGTCGAAAGGCCCCCCCCCCCCTCCCCCCGCTCCCTCCGGCGCTGGCTTCCCGCTTCGTTGCTTGCGCGAGGGAGATTGAGTGCGTTCGCTCTCCGTGATAGCGCGCGTCCCCGCACGCTTCCCGGAAGCTCGGGCATACGGCGCGCGGTGAAGATTTTATCTATACGGAACCTTTATTAGTTCGCGATCGTAGTTTTTTTATCGTGATCCACCACAGACGATCGGCAATAGTAGTAATAAAGTTGGCAGAGCGCAGCTATTGAACAAAACTGGAAAGAAATGAAGCACGATGGCTACATCATCCAATCCCTGCCTTTGTCACTCCCGTACAATGAATCAGCGCTGAATCCGAGAACTCCTGGCATCGGCGACATCTGAACGATATATGGCACCACGATTGCGAATAGACGCTGTTTTCATGAAGCTGCTGCGATGATGTCGCCTATATCAGGTGTAGAAGTAAATCCCATGCATACAAAACATTATCCACGATAAAGCTGTACAGGAAAAAAAAACCAATGTATAGGCACACAAGAGGCATTGTGCGCGTTCGCATTCCTTATCGTGCATTAGGTGAATCGGACCGGTGTGCACCGGGACACCCTGGGGCGACGATGATTGGATGAAAGGGCATCCCGGTGCGCACCAGTCCAATTTGCCGAATTAGCCAATAAACCGTCCGGCTTGTTGTGCGCACTGCGATGTGTGGATTTATCGTGTCTTACCCTATCCAAAGCACACGCCTTGTATACAAAGTCACCTTCCGAAAGATTAACACAGAACCTAGCGTGTATAGTGAAGAAAACGCGCACCCAGTGCTAGTACAAGTAACTCACACTCCAACTTTCCTCGAAGGTTGCGCCTTTGTTTGACCTCTGCGGAAGCTTCACGAAGTGCAGCCATCTCTCTCATGAGCGCGGGGCTCATCAAGCCGGACACTCCAGACAACGAGGCCGCTTGAAACAAAGGCGACCCGCAAAAAATGCTCACTTCTGACGCACCGCAGATCTTCTACTCTGATCCAAGAGCGTCGAGAGTGTATAGTCTTGGAGGTTCGCAGCAAGGAATTAAATGAGAAAGAAACAAATGAAGCCACGGCGGCAGCGAAAGAGAGAATCAACTAGCGCGTGCGTATATACGCGAGTGCAAGCGCGCTGCAGGACTTGCACAGCTCAGTGCCGAGGCAGACGTAGACAAAATGGAACGAAATCAAAGTGAACGCTCGGAGGAAACGAAATTCGCCAAGGCGCCCGTCGTGAGCCACGTGCCTTTTGGAAACTTTTCGCAAATGGCTCGCGGGGGTGTAGGACTGAGGCAGGACGCGCAGTGGGCTATATAGCTGCGTGCCCAACTGAGCAGCCAGCCGCTGCAGGAGGCTTCCATTTAAGAAAGCCGCGCCATGAAGCGACCGGAGGCAGCAGAACCTCGAAATCTTTTCGGTGTAAACCAAAGCTCGAATCGCTAGGTGCGTTTGCAGTTTGAGTGCGCGGCCGCGCGCTCGCCGAAATGCTCCGTCTTGCGCCGCCGGGCTTGAACCGGTGCGAGCGAGGCGCTCTTCGTAGTACACGCAAGAGCGCTCGTCGAGTGCGTGTATTTTCGGGCCAAAGTGGGCACGGCGGTGGCTCAGAGCGGCGGTTCCCTTTTTTGCGGCAGCTCTCGGCGCAATTCCGGCGCGTTGCAATGATGTTCGAAATGCCGGCAAAATGGCGACTGAAATAACACACCCACCCACTCGACCGCTTGGCATGGAAAGGACGCACGCTCTGTTGGAAAAGCTGGAAGATTGTCAAGGATGGCGCGCTTTGATTCGTGCTTTCCAAAGAAGAGAGCTACAGCGCTAAGGATAGGTAGCACAGCTATAGCAAGACCTCTCAACAGCTTTCTGTCAGTGTTGCCAATGTGAGGATTCTGTTATCGTCTCATAGTAGCGAAGTAAGCCCTAAAGCGATCGTGTTGTATACAGTGTAAGGGCGCTGGTGCGGAGGGGGGGGGGGGGGAGGTAAGTATGATATTTGATTTGTCTCATCTACTGCTGCCACTAGTGTTTCTTTCTTTGCCGATAGCCACACCAAAAAAGAAAATTGGTCAATTTCCACGTTTGTTTACAATGTTAAAAGCAATGCTCCAAGACAAGGGATCCACCGGGTTGATATATAAGAATGAGTGGCGAGGTATTGCTGATCACGATGGCAGAAACTTGGGAATGAGTGGACCAGTGATTGTAGTAATAAGTGGAAGAGAGTATCCCTAGATGGCGAGCACCGTCGAAGGAGGCATTGTATTTCGAATTGATTGGAATCTCTCTGCATAATCAGGATCGACTCCACATGGACATTTGATTAGACATAGAAAAGTATTTGGCAACGTGTATATCAGCGCATGATGCATTCAAGAGAGAGTCCCTTATATTTACAAGCCGCGAAAATCTGGGCATTTAAAGGAAGTCGCATAATAAAGACCTTGATAGCTGGTAAAGAAAGGTTATTTAGATGCACGTTTTGTTATTGTTTAAATCTACTGTCATTGTATGTTCATTGTATAGACATTGTAGTGACAAAATCAGTTTATTGTTTCGTTTTTCCGTCGCTGAAGAATATCGCCTCATAGCACTCTTCTTCATCTTCTCTTTCTATCTCTCTCTCTCTCTCTCTTCTGTTTACGTCAATGATCAGCTCACTATACAGACGTTATATCAGTTCACGACTTGGTCGACTCAGCTGGCAGGTGCACGTATGCGAATACTGCTTACGGTAACTGGGCTGATCTGATTGCTCCAGAAGTGAGTCGGCTCGATTGCACAAGACGTGACCGGTATGTCTCCAGCTGAACAACACACAGCGTTTAGGCCAATCAGCCAGCGCGAACAGAAAAAATCCGGGCAGCATTACATGTGTAGCGTGCGTTGGAAAATGTGGCCCGACTATTACTAACTGAATGAACAAGCGTGGTGTGAGCGCCCACAAACAAACATGAATAGATCACACTGAATGGCTGCAGACGACTGACAAAACGCTGGCAGCAAGCCCGTACGCTGCAGCGGGCGAAGGTACGTGCGGTCTATCGCTGCAAAAGAAAATGAGCGGCGAATGCACAGTGCATAAAGGCCAGAGCCGTGTGGAGATAAGAGACGGTGCGGCGAGCGGCGAACGCGGTTGTTGGCAGAGTATAAGTGCCCCCCCCCCCCCCCCCCCCGCTCCCTCCGGCCCTGGCTTCCCGCTTCGTTGCTTGCGCGAGGGAGATTGAGTGCGTTCGCTCTCCGTGATAGCACGCGTCCCGCCACGCTTCCCGGAAGCTCGGGCATACGGCGCGTGGTGAAGATTTTATCTATACGGAACCTCACGGCGACGGCGACGGCGACGGCGACGGCTACGGCAACAATAGAACGAAAGAGGGCCATCACAAACATTAATGTAGACAGTTTATAAAAAATCGGCAGTTGTTTAAGTAATACCTATCCTGTTCCTGTAGATTTCTGTTCAAGTCTCCAGAATTAATGCTTTCCACTCTTTTTTAATACTGTCTCTAAAAACAGCCTGCTTGAGAATCTGCAAACCACAGATCGTCAGATGGATTGTCAAAATGTGATAATGGGTTGACAAGAAAATTGTCAATGCATTTAATCTACAAGAACTCTGTACCCTGTTCTAATCGAATTTTCGAATCACTACGAGTAGCCGATATCAGGTATGACGTAAGCATGCAGCTTGTAAGCTAATGATCAAGGGCAAGATGAGTGGAGAACGAGAAGCATCGTTACGTAATATGGTTCCAGATATCGAAACTACAGCCTCCCCCTTCTCTGCCGATCCGCTGGCTGCGTGACTACTTGCAGCATGCGAAGCCACAGAGGTCGCTAAGTTCTCTTCTCTCTCTCGCTCTTTCTCTCCATTCCTCTCTACAAGTACTCTGAATAACTCTGCGTGCATCTGCATCCTCTAACTATATAGCAACAGGGCACCCTTGAGTTTCTGCGCTTTGTTACAAAACGGCCTCCTTTGCACGACAAAACGCCGAATGCAAACGAAATGCCCGGGATCTGTGTGGTTGAGCCGGTCACACAAGCAATCCGTTTCAGTGGTGAAACATGAGGAGTGAATAGCCACCGCAGCGAGCATTTGCATATGAATTCCGTCGAATCTACATGTTTAAGGCTCCGGACCACCGCCAGACATGCGACCCTATTCTAGCTAAACCTGCTGCTTCTGCTGCTAGATGGCGTTCCAAGCGATCATATTGGTTTCCATGGGTGAGAAAGCATCAAAACCGAAATGCGTCCCGCAATGCGGCTTTTTATTCCCGTGGTTTGGTGATGAACAGGCCTGCCTTTTCGTCCACGAACAGCCTGTAACGTAGTGAAACCTTTCTACGGGCATCCTTGCTCTGACTTTTTCTTTTCTCTTTAATTTGCGGTTCTTTTGCAGTTAACGTGGCATGAACGCGATACTGCTTCCTAACTTGAAGTTTCCGCGTAGGCGGATGCAATGGCGTTCCCTTTATGCAAAGGCGTTCCCTTTATGCAAAAGCGACAGAGGACCAGTTGAATTCCCCTGGCCTAAGGCAACACCACCTAGGTACCACAAGGCCTGTTCACTCCGATCCATGACGTCATGCTACCTGGCCCGAAATTTCGTTTTCCAAGCCTGGCGTGGCGAAAGTGGTGACGTCGAAATCACCGCTGCTTACTCAGGAGCATCTCCATTAGATGCTATGGCAGTCGGACCAGGTAACATGACGTCATGGATCGGAGTGAACAGGCCTCGCGCCACCTAGGTGGTGTTGGTTAAGGTGCGCAATATCCGTAATGCTTCGGCGCACCTTATATTACCGTGTAAGTGCGACAGCTGCCTTGAATATGACAATTGCGCCATTCTACCCGAACGCTGGTGCATATTTGTGAGTTCATGATTTAGACTGCGCAATGCAGTAAATGAAGTAGCGGTATTCTTAAGCGTTATCACACGCACATGCGCGCACACTGCGAACTGGCCTCAGAGTAGCTGCAGTTCCCCTTCTTTTATTTATTTTTTTTTTTTTTTTTTGGGGGGGGGGGGGGGCAGGGTGCCGAGGACGCGCGTCGCTAATAGCTGAAAAATTTGCTCAAGGGAGAACATACAGACCGGGCTGCAGAGTGAATATGTTGTTTGTAATATATGCATGGTATTCTTGCTTTGTTTAATTTACTGGTTTTAAATACGAAGCAACATGGCCTCCAGTCTTGTCAGTAAACCTCTCGAGCAAATTACCCTGGCGCGCATGTTGACAACGTGGTCCGTGCCTTATTGACAGCAAGAGCGCGATGTTGATAAGAAGCTCGTGGCACGAGGCGTGCGCCCGTCGCCACTAATTAATGCAAGCGTCGTTTCCTTTTTTCTCTTTTTTTTCTTCTTTCTTTTTTTTTGCACGCTGCTGCCTTTCTACGCACTGTCGTCTTCCCCTTCCCTCGTTTGAAGACCCTGGCTTTAAAAAGGTAAAAAACGAGACTAACTTCGCAAACAAAAAGCATGCCAAAGAAACACTCATGAGTCGCCGGTATACAGTTTGCTCGTGTAGGCCGTACGCAACTTCGTCGCCAGAAGCCTTCCTTTTTATTTTTCACTTTGCAGTTTCTTTTTCCCACTTTTTATCCTTTCCGCTCTGCTGCACGCTTGAAGAGAAAAAGCATTGAAGGCACACACACGCGCACGCACGCTGCTCTATTCTGGCAACAGGGACCTCCTCGTTAGCAGGCGTTTCGCTAATGAGAGGCGCACTCGGCGACCGCATGTGCGCCAAATATAAGCCATACCACGACTTAAATTGGCAGCTTCTTTCGCCGCTTCCTCACGTCTCTTTTGATCCTCACATTTCCTTCGCTTCTATGTCGCAGTTTTGCTTTTACAACCGTTGTTCCTGTCGTTACCGTGCCTCATAATCAGATGGTGGTTTTGGCGCGTAATACCCATAATTTAATTTTAATTTATGTCGTTCATGTACACGGGAGTTGTCACGATAGCCTAGCGTTTTGGCATATAGTTTTGAAAACTGCTTATAGAATAACGGTGGGGCTGATTCACTGATGTGGATGAGGTATGAAGCTTTTGTAGCTCTTAGCCGTAGTGTTCCTTATCACAAATCGGCTTCGTCAAGGGTTTTTTCGAGTACGTAACATTTGATGTACCTATTCTCGTTTCAGTAAATATGTATGTTAGAGGTGGGCGAATAAAAAATTTTTCGAATACGAATCAAATACGAATAGAAAGTATCGAATATCGAATCGAATACCGAATAGGCATAAGCAGACGCATATATTCAAAGCAGCAATATTTATTTTGGTATAATTAGGTACCACGCTTGTACTGACTAGTGCAAAAAAGCGAGATAACTATCAGGAACAAAGCAACAATTTTATGCAGAGAATCACTAATTGAAAGTAGAAAAGCTGCACGAATAGGGTCACAAGATATTGAGAACCTGCTTGCGAACAAGCATGCCAAAAATGAATGCCTGCTGTATGGCTAGCCTTCCAAAAAACGTTAAATAAATGGTGGAGAAAAATGAACCCAAGTAGTGAGAAAAAAAAAAAAAAGCTGCTTGAGGCCTTCTGTGTTGTGAACATATGTAAACGGGCCCTATGCCAGGAAGACATCACTGGTCGTAGTATAAGATATTAAACTACTGCCCATGGCTAGACTTCCAAAAACACTACATGACAAACTAGAAGCAAAAATCACCTTTGTCATGTGGGCTTCCGCCACGGAACTGAGAACTAAGCTTTCATTAGCCTTTTGTATCTGCACTGCTTCGAAAATATTTGTCGTTGTTTCACTTGTGAAAATTCGTGATGCTTTGCTTAGCAGACAGAGAACAGTATATAGCAATACTTTAACAGTAGGTTGTTGGGAAATATTTGGTCGGTTTCCAGTATTCCAAAATACCGAATAGTTCGTTTTCGAATACGAATACGAATAGTTAGTGTGTAATATTCCATTCGTATTGGAAACTTGGAATATCCTCCTACCCCTAATACATATATAAAAGTGTTCTCTTTCTCTTTTTATCCCCCTACCCTTCCCCCGTGCGGGGTAGCCAACCGGAACTACATCTGGTTAACTACATATCCATCGTTTCTCTCTCTGTCTCTCTTGGTATACATATTGTTTGCTGGCGCTATAGTCAACTCCAAATTCAATACCTTCGTGCGCGGCAAACGCACTTGGTCACTGAAATTTCAGGCTGAGTGGTGAAATACAGTTAAGAATGTTAGCTTTTCGTGAATTTTGTGTACAGCGATGCCAGCCACTAACATCTGTCCTGGTGTTCCAGATTAGCACAAGTTAGTGTTTCTGAGAATTGGCAAAAATTAAAGAAAGTCACTTGGCTCTCAAGCAAATCATGAAACATAAGTTACAAAGGGTGAAATTCACGAAGGTTTTTGTTCGCGAACGCTTTTTTCTCATTGTTCGGCCGCATTCGCTGATATTATGTCCATCAGGCGACGGATTATGTCCCTCATCACGATTGAGTGTCATGTGTTACAAACAGTTCTAACGTAGTACTTTTTTGTGATTGTAAGTACGGGGCCAAGACCGATAACCCGTATCACACTTGAGATAGCTACCTATAGTTCTACGGCGCTACACCGATGCCAGCCTGCTTCAAGAATGGGACAAGTGTCGTGCGACTAAAATTGAACTTGGTTATGTAAAATGAAGATGCGAGAAAATTAGCCTTTCTTTTTTTACTCTTTTCTTCTTTTGCCTACCAGTGTGGTCCAAACGTATCGATCTCGAGGGCCACATATCATCCACCTCTTCGTGTATTGTAGCATAGGCCCATATGGTCGCCTTTCCCGCTTACTTCCTCCACACAGCATGTTTCTTTCTTGCCTTTTCTTTTTTAGCTTCGGCCACACACAGCTTGGAGAGATGATGATGACTCATGGCGTCATCTACAGAGTGGAGCCGTATAGCTAGCTGTGCATTGTGACTTCCTTAGTGGCGCGCGCACGGTTGCCGTGAATAAAAATGTAAACAAAGCAGAATGAATTACACCTTCATCGTGCCAAAGTGTCTTCCGCTCGATTATCTCTGGCAGCGTGACGCTACAGCGCTAACACAACGTGGTCAGCCGTGCGAGAAGATAACAAATGGCCGATTGAGATACCCGGTACGGATTGCTGACGCGCCACTGTGCAAGGCTTGCAGCGTTGTTTTGTTGTTTCCTGTCTCCGCCGATAGGAGCCACGCGCGCACATAATGCGAGTCGTTGTCGCTGTTGTTGCTCCATGCTGCGCTGTTGTAGCTCGGCGGCAACGTTGCTGTTCGCCTTGACTCGACCGCTCCGCGTACAGAAGCACCGGGCCATCGTGTATAACACTTGCGAGAGCTATTAACGAGCGAAGATACAGGCCACCGTTCACGCGCAGTACTTCACCTGCGTTGAGGTCGCCTTGCGGGAGCGTTATTGCGTAGCAATCAGACACAGCCTGGAAGAGCGTCTATTGCAGCGAGTTGGCGGCAGAAGTGCCACCAGCTTTTGCGAGGCAAGTGTTTTGGAGCTACCTGGTCGTTGCTGGAATCCAGGGTCACGAAAGAGGCTTCGTAGAACCAGTTCTCCCGAAGTCACACCACGGGTAGAGCTGTTGCTCTTAAACAAAGATTTGAGCTTGTAAGCCTAAACAAAAAGTACTCCTGCTACTTGTTGCGTTTGGCTTTCCTCTAAGTGCTTTCACTCGTTTTAAGCAAGCACGTGGCTTATATGTGGTTTTAATGGAAAGGCTTGCCTCCTTTGGGTCTCAAAAAAAAAAAAGAAACTTTAATCAGCTTAGACGATATGCGAGAATGAACGCGGCATTGGTAAGAGCACTCAGTGGCGCCATGCTGATCATGGATTTGCATGAATTGACCCAACCCATTTATCAGCTAGCCAGGTCAACGTTAACTACATTGATGTAGCACGGAGCGCACTTGCCCATGCATAGAGCGATATTAACTAGAAGTCGACAGTAAGCGTCCATTTTTTTCATCACAAAATATAATATTTTTTTTATTTTTCAAGTACCTGCATGTGGTGAAAGTATTTTTCAAATTTTTGCTTACATAATCATATGTCGATTCAGGCACAGTCATCTAGACTTGCAGATCCACACATTTCCATGAACCAACACTTTACGACTGGATTCCGCCACGATGCACCAGGTTCAGGTAAACCTCGCTGCAGTGGCGGCCACGGCACACAAATAACGGGAGAAACGAGTACCAAGCACATAAGGCAAAGACAGAGCGGATTGTCCCGTTTACGTCACGCAGACCACATGAGAGGTGAAAAATGTGACACCTCCTCAATAATTCATTCCGGGGAACTATCACGGTGTGGGTGGCGGAGTGGGAGTTAAAAGCCTCGACGAAAGACCGACCGCGAAAGATCGCGTGCTCGTCTACAAAACTTTCACTCATGGCACTGCCTGGAAAGCCCATTCCTTGTGAAGCATCATGTACGCTAAAGTGGGGCAAAAGAACTAACAAGTAAGCCGCGTAACGAATTTATTTTTGCTCACTCGTCGCATCATTTCATTCTGGTCCCTCGGGCCGCCAATTTTTGGTGAGTGGCGTGACACATATGGCATCGCTGAAAAATGTGACTTTTTGAAGAGAGGCTTTAGAATGATGAAGATAACGAAGTGTATTGACGGAGACTGCGCAGCAGCAACAACAACAACTACGGATAAACGGCAAAGCTGAAGGGCACAACGGCAGCGATGACACGGCGGGTTCAATATGGTTTACACTACCAGCGCAATGATGCGTAGCATTGGACAAAAAATCATTGACGTTGTGCAATTCGTACGAAAATAAAAAAAAATAAATATCACGCAATCTGCGCCCCAGCTTACAAAATCTGTAAGGAAGGTTGTATTTGCAAACACAGTGGTTGTGAATTTAAAACAGTGCCACCTATATATTCTTGCGGTAGGCGTTTTGCATCACGCGAACGGGAAGACTTCTTGATATTAAAGAATGTCGGTATGCTAAAGGGAATGAAGGTATTACGTATAACGGCGACGCAGTGCCGCACAAACGTGGGTATCAATGACATTGTGCATTTTATTGAGACACGGGGACCAGACCAGCTAAACCATCGAAACCATCTTCAATGCTGAAAACACATAAACGCGCATCAGTCATTCTTCGAGTTCCTTGCACGTTAAGTAATTGCTGTTTTTTAATCACGTGTGAGTCTTCTCTGTGGCTTCTGGGTTTATTTTCCTATCCCTTTCTTAATGACAGAGCTTGTGCGCGTGTCTTTGTATACCTTGACACGTTTGGTAAGTGCGAATATTATGAAATCTACAGAATATTATCGTACTCTCCTACATGTCGCTGCTTACATCGGTCAAAATTCTAAACAAACGAACCTCATTTCTTCATATTTTGCCTCCCGGTCTTGCATAGACAGGGTGTTGGAAGAGAGGACGGCAGCATAGTTGAAATGAAAGAATGCTTGGCTTCGGAGGTTCTTCAGCACTCCGTTAACATTCTGGATCACGGAACAGTCGCCGAGTACAAAGTCAAGGAGCCTTACTCCATCAAAAGAGTGACAGGCGTGTGGAGCGGTATGTATAAGCAACGCTGCAGCATAAGCGAGCCCTCGAACTGAAGCCCGGACGTGCGGCTTTAATTTGAGTCGCTGTCTTGTGCGCGGTAAACTGGCTGAAGCCTTCAATGCAACAACGACCAGTTTGTTTAAAAAAAAAGAGCACGGTACCCGTTATACTGAGATACTGGGTTCTTTACCCGCCAGCGGTGTGCCGGGTCCATAATACACTTTTATGTTACTTCATTTAGTTTATCACAGACAGACTAAGGCACGTCTCCTTGTTGAAGCAGTTGGCTACAGGCGAAGGTTTCCCTTGTTTAGCCACTGCGGATCACTTAAAGTCCCATCTTCCTTTGAACCATTTGTCTTGTCCGGATTCCCTTAAAGTTCTAATACTACGCATTCCTTGCACCCACTAACTGTTGGCTTTCCTAAGGCACGTAAGTGTATATCATCGTGCACAGTTCTTTAGCGCTATTTGGTTCGTGTGTACCACAGACCACTCCCCTCAATTGTGACCTCTGAGGCTAAGGGCACCCGTTACAAAAAGATGCGAAGTCTGACAGCGACGTCCCCACACAGAACAAGCGTTCCCGTGCTTTCACATGCGTTCAGTCCAGCGTCATGAACCCATGGGAAAGAAAATATCCTCGAGACCCGATGTGCGACATGCTGTGGACGTCGCGCCAGTTGGCCCCCGGATTTTCATGCGCTTGTGTGGCGTGACAACGGTAATCGGTGTGTTCTCCAGTTACTATCGCCATTCATCACGACTCGTCGCTGGCGGCGGCTGGGAGACTGGAGCGCCGCCAAGCCTGCGCTGTTCTACGCGCTAAAGGACTATAGTGCGCTCGTAGCTTGTGGCAACCATTAGGAGACTCGGGACATCCTGATCTTTAGGGACACGACCTCCATCGCCATGAAGGACCCAAGCTAAGTCGACTGGACGGTCCCTACGCATTATAGGCCGTAAATTACCGCCTGGCAGAACCACACTTCAGCAAACAACGACACTACTCCTGGATGTCGTGACGAGGATCTGAGCAAGCGGTTGGTACTGCGACAACTGGTCGTTTCAGGGGGCATAGCAGTACGCGAGCAAGCTGCATTAAATTGCGACAATGCGGCTTCGTCATCACCGTTGGAGCCCGACTAAGCAGGCCGTAAAGCTCAGTTGCCGTGTTATACGAAATTTGTTGTCCTGCCTTAAGCGCTGTGTTGCCGCAGTCGAAAAAAAGTGATCTTATAATAAATCAGTCAAATTTATTTTCCAGCGCATAAACTTTATTTTATTGCATGCGAAGTGTGGCATCAATGATAATTGAGCGCCACATAGTTATTTTGCCCACTACGTTGTAAATAGACGTTAAGCATGGTATTTCTTTATATTGCTATATGACTGATCGTTGTATGCTAACGCGTAGTAGCGGATATAGTCACGAGAAACAACGTAATTCTATAAATCACGAATGCTGATGACCGGAGTTTTGGATGATTTAGACGCGTTTCGCATATTGGATGGGTGATTTCTAAACTGAATGTTTAGAACTGACAATAACTAATAAAGTATTCTGCAGAAAAAGGACACTGAGTCTAGTTCGGCCGCTGTAGCTTACAGAGAAAGCACAGACGCAAGCTTACGGTGCGGAAAAGGGGCAGCTAACCATCCTTTAGTCATTTCATATAAGAGAACACTAGCAGAATGAGGCAGGTGGCAGCGGGTGAAAAAGAACGAAATAAAAAAAAAAGAAGACGGCACGGAAGTAACAACACTCACAAACATTACAGCAATATGCTTGAAGGATATAAAAAACAACGGAAGAAGTGGGGGGTGGGGGGGGGGGGGGTGCTGGAGGGGAGCGTTCGAAACGGAAGAAGTGGGGGGGGGGGGGGGGGGGGGGTGCTGGAGGGGAAGCGTTCGAAGGCAGCTTGCATGTAGCCGACGCAGGAATGCGCCGAGGCGCCTGTTACACCATAACCGGCACCTATCGGCACAGAGAGCAAGGGATCATCGTGGCGCCGTGGGCGAGAGTGCGT
The DNA here is from genome assembly GCF_013339745.2 of Dermacentor silvarum. Lineage (NCBI taxonomy): Eukaryota > Metazoa > Arthropoda > Arachnida > Ixodida > Ixodidae > Dermacentor > Dermacentor silvarum. Next base: position 56,856,834 of record NC_051159.1, on the reverse strand, counting down.
GCGTTGCACAGCATGGGTCAAACAAACAGGAGCTCCTGGCCGAGCTGTTCTCTCGCATTCTCTTTGGGGCCATTCCGATGCTAACCGAGCAAATGGAGGATCGTTTATAAGGGAATCCGGTCAGGTCCATAAACCGCGCCGCAGGTGTATGGTAACCATGTAGAAGTGCACTCTGAGCAGCAGGCGAGGCATCGCGTCGCCGAAACAGTCCTAAACGCTTCTGTACGCAGCAAGAATTAAATTTCTCCCCTTGTGTCACATCATAAATTCGTGGAAGCCTTGCCCCCTTACAACGTTGTTACGTTTATTTTTTGCCCTGAGCCCTTCCGTTCTGCGTAGAGCATGTATTTCAATGTAGAAAGGCACCACTTTCGTACTTTTCCTGCTATTAATATACAAATATTCGATTGGCTACGCACGAAACGTCTCGAGAGTAGCCATGTCGAATTACCGTGGCGGTAACGGATCACCTATCCCGCTAAATTGATGAAGTACGGACAGGATGGATTTCAGATTACTCTTGCCTTCTCCAAATGCGAACGCCAAATTAAGGCGTTCGCTCACTTGGCCCTTCTCGCTGGGATACCTGGCTGTGTTGCTCTCACATTGCGTCGGCTGTGCGCGGCAGTCCGTTCAGTGTAGACGCAACCGGTACAGGCATCGTATACCTGATCGCAACTTTTAGCGAATAAGCAACGAACGAATCAAAACGTTACCGACATGCGGACGGCGACAGGAGAGCTGCGAAATTCTAGCTTCTCGATCTGTGTGCTTGTGGTATATCAGCGACGAACTGTGTTAACGCCCCATGCGACATTCTTGTGCCGGGTTTATCAGCCATCACCCGTGTCCCCAGATGTATTCATAAGCAACTGCCACTCCCTTGATGCGGTCACTTGTAACCAGACTTCATAGTTGTTCATCGGCAGCCAGGCTGCTGCCCGATTACTTTGCCATGCAATAAAAGCATGCCATTCGACGGTCTGACTTCCTGGACGCTGCGTGTACCAACCACGACAGCACTGCATGTGGTTTTGCATGCACAGTACTGCATGCAGTCTATTGCATGCACAGTACTACATGGTCACATGCATGCATGCACAGTACTGCATGTGACTACGACAGTACTGCATGTACTGCATGTTGTCAAACTCTCGACAACAAGTTCTTGTTGCCAGATGTGATATGTTGATGCTGATGTGCTGATGTGATGTTGATGCTGATATGCTGATGTTATGTGATATGTTGCCTGATGTGAATTTAAATACGATAAGAACGTAAGTGTCCGTTCTTTTCTGCTGCCGTTTGCTTACGCTTGATAGCAGCATTGCCTTTTCATTCGCAACTCGTCACACACGATAAACAATCAGAAGAAGGTAAGGATGGTAAGGATGCCTTGGACCATAGAACCTTGTTTAAATCGATGATACTGGCGCCACCATAGGGAGCGTGGAGAATATTTACAAACCATCTGTCTGCAACCGAGCACAGGGTGTAGTTTCGACATCCTCCCAAAAAATTTTAGTCAGATACAGAACTGCAGGCTTAGGATCACTAGGGGAGTGATCGTGCATTGGAAACGGACTGCAATTCGCAAAGCAAAGCGAGCCGCCGTGAACGCAGCCTTGATTCCAAGCGTCCGCGGCGTCAGCGGGTAAGCAATGAGGAAGCGCTGAAGGCGTGCGAGATGGACGACGACGCATCGAGGATACTCGCGAAGCACAGTCGTGTCTGGCGCCGGCAGAGCCACGCGGTTCCTGAGATGGAACGTGTCGACGTTCCCCAGGGTCTTAAGCATCTGCCGATCCACGGAGCAGCACGAGTCGCCCCGGTTCGCTTGCTGGCAGTCATCCGAGAGAGGTCAGCAATGTCTTGAAGAAGAGGGAGAGAGAAAGGGAGTGAAAGAGGGCGAGCAAGCACGCGCTGAGCGCGGACACACGCGACAGGGAGTGCAATTTCTTAAGAGAGGCGTCGTCGTACGCGCCGGGCGGCAGCAGCGACAGATGTCACCGGTGCGCTTTTAGTGCGTCCCGCTGCGGCGACTCGCGGTCGTGCGGTTTCTCCTCCACGGATGGGACCGTAAATCAGCAGCTTTTCCTGGGACTCTTTCTCGCTGCGTACCTCGACAGGCTGCGGAAGGGGGAGAAAGGGAAGGTGACAAAGGCGCCCCCCCCCCCCCCCCCCCTTTTGGAAAGCGCGCGGGGACCAGTCGCGAGAGGCGCGGCCGGTGGGCGGAGCGTGCTCGCCTCCGTCCACATTCGTCGAGGCCCTCACCCAGCGGTATCGCCGACGTCGTCGTCGTCGTACGTTGCCCTTCCGACGGCGGCCCCGGCAACGGCTGCAGCGGCGACGGCGAGCGGAAGAGAAGTACCCGCTCTGGCAGGAATGCCGCTGTTTGTTGACAAAGGGCAGACCACGCGTGCCGAGCTCTTCCCTCGGTCTGCCAACGGCCGGCGGCATTGGTTTCCGGAGAGGGGCCGTCGCGAGAGGTCTGGGGAAGAGCGGTGTAGTAAAAGGCAAGGAAACACGGATGCCTTCCACGACCGCTGCAGTGTGTACATCTGTGCCGTCGAACCCGTTGAAAGATGTCCATCTCTGATCGAGGAGGATGCCGGTCGGCAAAGCGGCGCGGTGAAGGGGACGGGCCATTTGGCAGAATGCGCCTCCACGTCGCTGGTTCGGGAAATTGTACACTTATTACGCTACCGCAAAGGAGAATAACCGAGGGATGATGTTGAATCGAGGAATTATAAATTGCAGCTGAGCGAAGGCTATGGTACATTCAACACAGAGATGTGTGCAGTACAACTCACTGCGACGCCAATGAGCCTCTACGCGAAGAGACGATGAGTGAAGAAGTCGTATGCCACAAGTCGTTTGTTTTCGCGCAGATAAGATCGCAGTCAAACATATATACGGGCGGCTTCCGCTTGTCATTCTACATAGAAAGCAGCAAACATACAAAGCTGAGAGATGTGTCGCGCGTGACGGACGTGGTGGTGGCTGCGTGAATCGCTGATGCCTTCGGCGAGATAGCGAGTGCCAGACAAACACTTCGCGCACTGCGCGCTCCTGTCGTCCCTGCCCTCCTATCTTAGCGAGGGTGAGCGAACGCGAGTCACGAATGCAAGAGTGAGGTGGCGAAGACAGTTGAACTGTGGGCACCTCGTTTTCAAATGCGCAGCGACATGGAGACGCTGCGCCCCCAAATACGGGGTGCTCGCAAATGAGAAAAGCGTCCTGCTGGGTCCGGGCTAACATCTGTCGCTTGCTGAGGGGTCAAAGGAAGGAGAGCGTGCTTGCGAGAGGGAAAACGCGTTCGTCGGTAGCTGACCAGCAGAGGAAAGACGCCCGAGGGATCTGGGTCTAGGAGCTGAAAACGATTTGTACTTCTCGCAGGCGAATACGACGAATAAAAACAGGAAGCATTCGGGGCGAGCAAAAGGCGCTCCTCTCAGGAAGTGGGGAAGAAAAGTTTTCTACCAATCCCGTCGATTCTTCTTCGTTTCCTTTTCTTATTTTGCATTTATTTTCTCTATCGGTTACTTGGATTCTGCATTCGGCACAAAGCGCTGAGCGTGCCGTGCCTCCACTAGGTGCCTTAGGGTTGATGCGAATGTCCTGAGGTCCGCAGAGGGCCCAGAGTTTTCAAAAGCGAGAGACGGAGAGAGAGTGAAAAAAGACAAGAAAAAGAAAGATAAACATGCAGCGGCAGAAAACAAATGTTCGCCAAGAGGGAAACTATACAGGCTGCACCGTCTCGGGTTCATTCCCTACCATTTCCCCTCAATCTCCTCTTTTTTTTTGTGGGACCTGCGGCAACACGGTGGAGAGCTAAGGGTATTGACGATAGTTGGGCGCAGGGAGGGGGGAGGGGCTGAAAGGTTGGGCATGGCGCACGCGAGCATTCGAGTGGCGTCAACTCGGACAAAGTGGATCGCAAGGCGGCGGCCTCGCGTGTAAGCGAGTTTGCTTGCCCCCGGGTTCCTCACAAGCGCGGGCTAAAGCGCTGGGGAAAATCCACTCAAAACGTTACGTCGAACAGTGGCTTCGAAAGGAAAAAAAAACGAGACAGTAGAAGCGAGAAATCGCGAGCTCTCCGATACGCTGTTTCCTCTTTGAAGATGCGTTGTCTGTTTTGATTCCATCTCCTGGGCTTGCTGATTTTTTCATTTACTCTATTCACATCGTTTATCGAGTCAGGGGATGTCTGTTTTACGCCGCAATGTATGTTTGTTTCCTCACTTTTTTGTATATACTCTTCGAAGTGAGATCACTTTATAGAACTGAGATGACCTCATCCTCTCTTTTCCCGATTTTTCTTGCTCGCTACAAATAATTTGAGAGTCTGCATTTTGACAGAGAAAGCGTAATCCTTACACTAAGGCCTTATTCATTCTGCCAATACTCTTAAGGACTCTGTAAAGTTCAGTGCCATTGTTCCCACAGCAACACATCCTTTGCGTTCTTTATTGAGAACTGCGAAGGCTACTTTACTTCCTAATAAAAGTGTTAACTATAGGCACCTCTTTGCGCAAACAATAGAATATTAAACACGTCTCTCAACACTAACCGCTAAGAATACATGAGAGCTATATATATATATATATATATATATATATATATATATATGTCAGAGGGTTCAGCTCCCACCGGCAGGTTGTTTTTTCTTCCACTTGGGGCACAATCATGGAGTCCGTTACAGGCAAGCTGCAGTTTACTGCAACGCATTTGTGGAGAAAAACCAGTGCCTCGGGCATCAGCCTTGAAGTTCCGGCTTTTCACACTTACTGGACCCCGTAAGTGTGCAAGTATAAGTATATATATATTGTCTAGAGTTAGGCATCAGAGTGACTGCGCTTATAAGATGACCACAATACATCAAGCGTTTTTTTTTTTCGAAGTCACGGATTGATATGCGTTAATGTGGTTCCAGAGTGCACTGCATGAATGTGCTGTTTGACTGACGAACACTCTAGAAGCTGCACTGCTGCACGGATTTAGCGTGAGACAGGAGAATGTATCGTAGCTCTGTGGACACCGCCATTCAATTGGCTTCCCTTTATTGCGGCCGCGACCACGGGCAAAAGCGGAACGAGCAGCTCTAGTCTGCGCCAACAATGTTGGACAAGTGATGCTGAGGCGCTTTCGCCTTTGGTCCTAAACATAATGGACACGGGGCGGAGAGCCAGTGCTTCCAGATGGCAGGAAACCGCCGAGTGGGGGAGCCGCACTGTCATCCTTTGCTCCACCTTGAGGTCACAGTGAGAAAGAACGGCGTATCACAAAGGAATGGCGATTGCACGGCGGCCGCCGATGAAGCGAGAGACAGAGCAACGCACTGGCCTCCTGGTCACCGTCACAAGCAGGAGGGTGGAAGGACCCTGCGCAAGATTCGTTGTGTTCTGTTATGTACGAGTCGGTGAGGAGAGATTAAGGTAGAGAGTACCTCGGCCACCCCATTTCTCGGTGTTATACTACAAAAAATCACCAGCCCTTCCCCTGTCGAGAAAATGGGAGTAAGCGAAGCTTGTCGTGTGTGTATCTGACCTTCGTGGTGATTCTCCTTCTTTCTCTCTGGCTTTCTATCTCTCTATTTATTTCCTTCTCTCTCTCTTTCTTTCTCTCCCTCTCTCTTTCTCTTTCTTTCTCTGACCTTCCTGATGACTTTCTTTCTTTCTCTCTTTCTTTCTCTCTCTCTCTCTGTCTATATTTATTTCTCTTTTTCTATTTCTTTCTTTCTCTCCCTCCCTCTCTCTTTCTTTCTCTGACAATCATGGTGACTTTCTTTCTATCTATCTCTCTTTCTCTCTATCTCCCTCTATTTTTTCTCTCTTTCTCTGTCTATCTCTTTCTCTCGATCAATATTTCTTTCCTCTCTCCTTATTTCTTTCTTTCTATCTCTTTGTCACTCTTTCTCTCTTTCTCCCTCTCTCTCTTTCTCTCTCTTCTCTCTTTTTTGTTACTGGTATGTGCCATTGAGCTTGGACCTTTTCTGCACAATCGCCAGGATCGGCCCACTTTTCAGCGTGACAACGCCGCCGCCACCACCACCACCGGCATTTGTGAGCTTATAAAGCTTCGCTTAAAAACTGAGCAAGTGAAAGATGCGCAGCAGTTCGGCTCTCCTTCTCTTCGTTGTCATAGCTTGCTTACTTTTCTTATCACGTGGTGGTGGTGCACTGGCATACGGGGCGAAGCAACGGCTCATCGTAGCCGATCCTTTTCTTTCTCACCCCGTGCGCGCAGGTATCATGATTTGATGCCACTGCTGCGATCAATGATTTCTTTTGATCTTACTTCAAATGCCGGAGCAGATGAAAGCGATACCCCTGCTGACGACTATATTTAGAGGAGAACCTGTGTCTCGAAACCCCACGCGAGAAATCGCGGCTTCTTTAGTCCATCCTTCGGCGGTGGCTGTGCCTTCTGTATATTTGCGTTCGGTTGTGTACTCTCTATTTTCGTTGTTGTCGCTTCACACTGCCGCCGCACAATAGTCACGAAGCGTGCGAGGCAAACGCGATGACATCATGCGGAGGGCGAGCCGTCTGTAACGCGGTGGGCTGACCTCACGACCTTCCCGAGCCACCAGAAGCACCTTCACGCGGCCTCTAAATTGCTGGAAGTGCAATTTACTAAGACGAACAAGTTTCTCACGTTTTCTAATGACGTAAAAGAACACGCTATGCAGTCGCCCACCAAGGAAGGCCTGTTGTCTTGAAAAAGAGAAGTGCCCTTGTCGGAACTTTGCCTACCAGGCTGAGGGTGACCTCATTTTCCATTATTGATTACCACTCGAAAAGGGATTATACAGCGAGCGACTACATCTCAAACTTATACTGGCATGAGAACTAAAGCAAGAGAATAACGTGGTTTAGGAGATGGAGACAGTTCATCTCATTTCTGTAGCAGGAACCGAAGGCATTTTTAATACTACGGATTGGACAGTTAGCCTCATCATATTGTGTAATATATGCTGTAAAGCAAGGCGTATACTCTGGCGGCGTATACTCTGATGTTCAGCCTGTAGTATTCACCAGGCAAGATGTGCACATGACCACCTTGCTGTGTCTTGTAAGTTCTTTTTTTTTTTGTCTTCGTTGAGAGACAATAACTGCTGCACTCGAAGTAACGTCCTCGAGGAAGCTCCACATGGTAATTTCGACAAGTTTTGTACCGGACATATTGAAACAAACAGCGCAAGTGGAAGTACTGCGAACCGAGGGTGCTCTTGCCGAATGCGTGGGTCATACTGAAAGTAATGTCGTGTTCATGACGTGGACAGCGTACCATTGCCATCCCTGCTGGCCCCTGGCTACTGTCTCGGGATGATTGACCAGTACCGTACATATAGTTCAAACTAACACCGGATACAGCGCGAATCGAGGCAGCCCGCTGCGGCAGGTGATGCACGTAGGTGCGAACGTGAGCTCCAACGCCGACACGCTGCCGTCGTCATTCCATCGAGATCAGTCCGTCGCCGTCATACCGCAGTGGTCTTTCCATCGTCGTCATTTTGTCGTAATGATTCCACGGTTGTCGTCCCTTTGTCGTCATGCATTGCTCGTCACGCCATCGTCGTCGCCATTCGGTCGTTGTCATCGCGTTGTCTTCATTCCGCCTTCGTCATCCTATTGTTGTCGTGCCGTCGTGGACACGCGGTCGTCTTCATTCCAGCATCGTGATACAATTGTCGTCTTTCCTTCGTCGTCACGCGTGGCATGTGCATTATCGAGCGCAACGAGTTCATGTTAATCACGACGGTTCCCAGTGAAATTAAGTCTGACTGGGTCGTGTGGTCTATACTTGCAAATGTTTGTTAAGCTGCAACAAACCCGCGGTGGTTGCTCAGTGGCTATGGTGTTGGGCTGCTGAGCACGAGGTCGCGGGATCGAATCGCGGCCACGGCGGCCGCGTTTCGATGGGGGTGAAATGTGAAAACACCCGTGCGTTCGTGCACGTTAAAGAACCCCAGGTGATCCAAATTTCCGGAGTCCCCACTACGGCGTGCCTCATAATCAGATCGTGGTTTTGGCACGTAAAACCCCATAATTTAATTTTTTTAATTAGCGTTATTCCCCAAAACCAATGAAAGCTTCGCTTAACCCGATTCTTATAGCACGTGGGTTCAGCAGATTTTTTTTTTTTTCAGCTTACGGCATCCCTGATAGAGTCAAAGTTTGTCGCGGTCGTCTGCATTGCCTTTTTCAAGACATAGAATATCAAAATGAGAAGGACCCACCGCGATAGGTTATTAGCTATGACATTACAGTACTGAGCCTGAGGTCAGGGGTTCGATCCTTGCCTGATGGCGAACTGCAAGAACGCTCGTGTACTTAGAGTGAGGTGCACGTTAAAGAACCCCAAGTGGTCAAAATTCATCCGGAGTCCTCCACTACGACGTGCCTCGTAATGAGATTGTAAATGTGGCACGTAAAACACCAGAGTCTAGTTAAATCTAACGCTAGAAGGAAAAACGGTAAAAACGGAATGCCTCAATTCAGGTGATAGTTTTTTCTATCGTTTTTTTTTTTTTCGCAGCACGATGAAGGTGGGCAGCTTCTGAGAACAAGATGCGTCAGAACTTTGAGCTTGTTGCTACACGCGCAAATTTCCCTAGTTCAATAACCTTCTCTTTTTTTTCAATAAAATTTTTAAAAAGTTTGAGCCCCCCTGAAGGAGTTGGCTGAGGGGCATCCTTACGCGATCTGGAGAGCCGGATCGCTCACTCGCTCAGCCGTGCACCCTCAAGGGCTGCAGAAGATACCGTCAACCTTTCGCTTTCCTCAAGAACCACTTACTACTACTTTCTCATTGCTTATCAATACTCAACTGTTCCTGGTTGTCCCGCGTATTTCCAATTGCTAGTAGGTACAGCGCTCGACCGCTGGCGCCACGCTGCGCCGCTCGCGCGTACCATGTTTCGAGCCGCCGCCGTTGGAACGGAGGAGGCATTGACGGAGAAAACGCTGGGCTGGTGGTGACTAGCCTGCTGTTGGGATCGGTGGTATTATAAACGCATCACTGTTTTGATGATCCAAATATAATCTCACTATCAGGGAGGGAGCAGTCTACCTGACTGGAGCAGTATTTCTTTATTTCGGGTGTTGCTACGCTGCGCTCCGCAACACCCCAACGACCGCCGCTTCGCGTCGGCGCCCGGTACCAAGGCTGCCATCGTGGCACCGGGGTTCAAGCGACCGCGCTGGCAAACAGAGAGGAAAAAAAAAGGAAAAGCGTTTTAAGAAAAAAAAATCCTAGCCAGGGCGGGTTGCGAACCCGCGTACGCATGATCCCGAAGCGAGCGCCATAACCACTCAGCCATACAGCCATTTTTTTTATGAACATGGTATTTATGACAATGAATGAAATGTTGTATTTACAGGAACTATTTACAATAATATGAGCACTAGGTGGACATAACTAATCAAACGTCAACAAGCAGTCCATATGAAGATAACGTCACACACAGCAACACCGTCCTTCACAGCAAAAACTTGTAAGGGGAAGTTAAACACCTAATCAAAAGTAGATCCCAAACCGGCTGACATTCTTCTTGGTCGTAAATGTCCTTTAAGTCTATGATCATCTGAACGAAATGTGATCTCGAGGAAATTGTTTTTTCTGCATTTCGGTCTTGCATACGAGATTTCCATAGGCTATGAAGGCCTATCAGTAAAAACATATCGAATGGAACATCTTCATACGGTGCAACAAGATATCGTATACTGTGAGAATTTAGATCAAAATATTTTTGCAAATTTCTATGGATAACATCGCAAAATAAAATGGCATCTTTACAAACAATAAAACAGTGTTCAATGGTTTCAGGAACGTCACATAGGCGACAGTTAACAGACGAAACAAAAATATTCTTTTTATGCAGGGATGTTTTAACGGGTAATGTTTCAGTGTGTAATTTATAAAAAAAAAGTTTTTGTAGAAGGTGGAATTGGCATTTTGCGCACTCTCGGAAGCACATCATGTCCAGGTAATGTGATGTATACGGATCGATAAAACGGTGGAGGGAACAACATCGATATTAAATCTTTGTAAAGATTTTTTCGTGACACAGTAAACAAATAATCTTTAGAAAATCGAACAGTCAGAAAAGAAATAGAAAAATAAACCTCACGCATAAACCCCCATAAACAAGGTCTAGAAATTAAATCTGAGGACACCACCAATTCTGGCAGGACATGAACCAGGTTAACCTGCATGAAAGCTCGTAATACCGGATGAGAGCTATCCCGAAAAAAAGAAAAAGCGCGAGACTAACTGTCGCACATATAAATGCACCAAGCCTAACCTTCCAGAACTCACTGGTTGAAAAATGTTGTCGCGTCTCATAGGTTCAAAACTGGAAGACCATATAAACGTTGAAAAAATCCTATGAAAACGTTGAATGTAAAGCCTTGCGCAGTGAAGAACCTGAAAGACATAGAAAACTTTAGTTGCCGAAAACATGTTGCAGGCTTCTGCTCTTCCAAATATTGATAGACGGTGCGGGACAAAGGTATTTGTGTAGCGCTGGAGGGCTGGAACGCGCTCTCTCCAGTAGTGTGCACTGAACTTGTAGGCATGCAGTGGAACTCCTAGATATTTAGGTGGCACACAGGACCACTCAATACCAGCATAATGTGATGGTGTAATGGCCCAATATCCAAACCATAGCCCTGAGCTCTTAGTGTTATTCATCCGCGCACCGGAAACAGAACCAAACTCTTCTATGATAGAAATAGTTTTATCGATGCTGGGCTTGTCTTTGCAGAAAAATGCAATATCATCAGCGTATGCTAAAACTTTTACCTCATTACCAAAAACATTAAAACCACGAACACTGCTGCAGTTCAAAATGCTCAAACAGAGTGGTTCTAAGTAAAGGGCAAAGAGGAGTGGGGACATAGGGCATCCTTGTTTCACTGAAGAACGGATGTGGACGGGATTAGAGAGGCTACCATTGACAACAAAGCGGGTTGTACAATGACTATAACAATGTCGAACGCTATTAAGCACTGTGGATCCTACATTGGCGTGTTCTAGAAGAGAAAATAAAAACGAATGCCGGACCCGATCAAATGCCTTTGCGAGGTCAATCTGGAGCATTGCAAGTTGATCATAAGAAGTCGAACAGCACTCAAGAACTGTGCGAGCGACGTGTATGTTAGTTTGTATAGAACGGCCTTTGATACCACATGTTTGATGAGGGCCAATAAGAATTGAAATCGCTACCTGCAACCGATTGGACAAAATTTTAGCAAAAATTTTGTAGTCCACGTTTGACAATGTATCGGTCTATAACCATCAACAGAACGTAATTTTTCTCTGTCAGCACTTTTAGGTATTAACACTGTGTGGCTTTTTGTGAAAGACTGTGGTAATTCCTCTAGTTCAAAACTTGTTAAAAATATATTCAGTAGAACAGGCGTAAGAATTGACTTAAAGGTTTTATAAAATTCACCCGAAATGCCATCGGGACCGGGAGTTTTTGACATGGGTAACTGATCAATGGCAACCTCTACCTCTTGTTTAGTATAGGGACCGCTAATGACTGAACAGTCTTCATCAGTTAGAGGAGTTATTAAAGACGCAAAGTATTGTAGAAGCTCGGTGTTCTGGTCTCCAGAAGCACCACTGAAGAGTACCGAATAGAAGTCTTGGAATTGGGACACAATATCACTCGTGTCAGTTACTAATGCGTCTTTCGAATACATGTCGTTAATAACTTTCGTAGAAGCGTGGCGGCGTTCATCAATCCAAGCCTGACGGGTCGACTTCTCAGAAAGCAAGGCGCGGTTATTACGTGACCGAACACGGGCGCCTCTATAGCGCACTGCGTCAAACTTTTTCAAGTCACATTTCACATTTGCAATGTCATCAACGCACGTTCCAGGAGATTCACATTCAAGCTCATAAAGGCTATAAAGACTTTTCAACAATTTCTTCTCTTCATACTTTTTGTTAAATGACTTAATAGAACCAAGTTCAATGGCGATTGATCTGATTTCTTGCTTAAAAAGCTCCCATGCAGCGAATATTGGCAAATCAAGAGAGAAGCAATTTTTCAGTGCTAAGCATACCTGATCAGTAAACATTTTATCACCAATTATAGATGAATTTAACTTCCAGAGTGCCCACTGAGGCCGGAAACTAGCACGAGTGTCTCCGCCTAGTCGCGTAATTACCATACAGTGGTCGGAGAACGAAATAGGGTGTATTTTGCATTGGAGACTTCTAGAAATCAAAGATGTCGAAACATGTATACGATCGAGTCTAGAATGTGAACTTCCTTGAGTGTACGTATATGAACAAGATATTTTCCCCGATGCCCCTATATCTATGAGGCCCGCATTTTCAGTGATGCCAAATAGCACTTCACTACTTTTGTCCTTATGGGTGTTACGTAATGAACGGTCACTCACGTCGCACACGCAGTTGAAGTCTCCTAAGAGAACAACAGTGCGGTCACAATCCAATAAAGGAGCTAGATTTTCAAATAAGGCAATTCGTCTTGCGGAATCATTGAATGCATAAACGTTAACGATGCGCCATGGTACGCTACGCAACAAAATATCACAACATATCCACCGCCCTTCAGAGTCTACATTATAAGTGAATGCGGTGTACGGAAGGGTCTTCCTCAAAAACAAAAAGCAACCTGCCGTTAACCCAACTGCATGAGACACACAAACATTGTACTCGGACAAAAAGGGCTCTAATGCCCTTGCAGTGTCTTCATCACTTTCGATCTTTGTCTCCTGAAGGGCTCCTGCTATATATATATATATATATATATATATATATATATATATATATATAGATTGTAGTGAAGACGAATGCCCGGCGCAGCAGCCACATCGCCAGTCATCCGGGCAGCGCGAGCTCGAGATTGCCTGAGCCGCTCTGGTTGAGACACGCTGCCAACGCTGCCAACGCTGCCCGCTGCTCTCTTGTACTGTGTTCACATTAGATTCTGGTGGAGGTGCTGCGGTTTCCCCCAACCTGGAATTACGCACCCGAACTCTGCCGTCCGTCATGCCTGACGACCCCAGCCCGACATCCCCACCGGTTACTTCAGCCATCGTATGTGCCGGTGCCCAGCGTCAGCGGGATCCTGACATCTTCTGCGGCACCGATGAGAAAGACGTTGAAGATTGGCTGGAATCGTATGAACGCGCCAGCAACACTAACAAATGGGACGACACCCAGAAGCTCAACAACGCGATGTTCTATCTGTCGGGCGTCGCCAAGCTGTGGTTTCGAAACCACGAAGCCGATCTCCGCACATGGGCTCGCTTCAAAACCAGCATTGCAGATGTTTTCGGCCGCCCTGGCATGCGCAAGCTTCGCGCTGAACAACGCCTGCGCAGCCGATCCCAGCAAACTGGTGAAACGTTCACCAGCTACATAGAGGACATCGTCGACCTCTGCCGGCGTGTCAACCCGACGATGGCGGAGGGGGACAAGGTACGTCACATCATGAAGGGCATTTCCGACGATGCCTTCCATATGCTGCTGTCCAAAAGCCCTGACACAGTTTCTCAGGTCATTGAGCTTTGCCAGAGTTTCGACGAGCTCTGCAGGCAGCGTCTTCTCACACGGCGCCCACCTGTGTCCGATGATGCGACTTGATGCCAGCGACTACCACAGCAAAATATCCATTTATGTTGCATTGCCGCTGTTTGGGAAGTATTGCATTCGCGCGTATAATTTGATAAAAAAAGAATGTTTTCCTGGAAGGCTTTCCAGAGAGCCAGCAGTATCATTCAGTCTTTCGAGCATTTCCTCGTTACAGCCTCCTATTTGTCAGTTCCGTCTCTACATGGATGGAGACACCACGGTGTAAATCAAGAAATTGTACATTCCCTCTCCTTTTTTTTCTGCTATTATGGTCTGGCTTTCCAAGGTAAGCCATACAAAAAGCACGGGACATTCTAATTATAATGTTAGCAATCATCCTGTCATAGTGATGCATACATATTTCGAATCATGATCGCAAAAAGACTTGTGGGAAGGCTTTTACAATTGCATCGTGATCCTGAGGCGAACAAATTTGCCTCTGCGCTTCAGAAGAGGTGGGCACCAAGAGATTCAGAAGTGCAGGACGCTCAAACTATTCTTTTTTTTTTTGCATATATACAAACACTACAGCGTATATAGTTTGCTTTTGCCGCTTTTTCGTGTTTACACGGGCCCATGTGATTTATGCCTTCGGTGCCTCTTATCACCAGGCAGCTTTCCGCTAAACTCATTAAGGCACATTCTCATTTTTTTACGGCAACTTTCCCAGTGCATAGCCACGGAGAAAAGTTGACACTTGCACAATAAAAGAATACCCCCAATGTAATATCGCTATGTATCCACTCTTAATGCGGAATAGAGAGATAGGTAGGAAGATATATATATATATATATATATATATATATATATATACATCAGTGAAGTAAAGAGTAACCGGAGCCGGCACAGAAGTAGTTCAAAAATAGAAGCACGTAGGAAAAACATAACAAGACTTTACTGACGCTTCGGCCGGGGTCCGGCCTTCATCAAGAGTCCGGCCTCTTGATGAAGGCCGGACCCCGGCCGAAACGTCAGTAAAGTCTTGTTATGTTTTTCCTACGTGTTTCTATTTTTTAACTATATATATATATATATATATATATATATATATATAATGTTGACAGGAACGAGAGATTTATGGGGATGGATGATGAATGAGAATGTAAATGGTCAGGGCTTATGTACATACATTAGATGCATGGTGGCCCTACTGGAGCCACTTGTCTAGTTTTGTGTCATGCAGGAACTTCTAAAGTGCTTTAGTTGTGCGCATTGAAGTTGCAGTGTCAGGCCATGTGCCGAGAATAGCATCCTCCGACAGTGGTTCCCGGCCAACGCTGGCTATTATCCAACGACCATTGCTCGAGCATATATGCTGAGCAACCATATACTATATGTGTTCCAGCGTTTCTGGCGTCTGACAGAGTTCGCAATCAGGGCTGTTCGACGGGCTCCTTAACGCACCACGGGGTCATTAATGCACTGCTTTACTTACCCTGATAATTATCGTACAGAATCGCAGTGCCCTCTTGAGATGGTTGATAGTGCAGGCACCTCTCAGCATCGCGTCTTTACGAAGTGAGCACCTCACGCACTAACCCATCCTGACGAGAGCCAAACTGGACAGTTGCCCGAACGTAAACCTTTTGGTCTACGACGAGGCGCCTTCTTAATCGATCCTGTCAACGGGCTATAATTCACGCAGCTGTTGAATCTCCGCCTATCACGTAGGTCTTTTGTCTACATCTTTTTTCTTTGTATCCGCGCCAATATAGCGTATATTCAGCGACGCCATCGGCAACACGCGCAAACCCTACTCTGCATCAGCAGGCCGCCCGATAAACTCGCTCTGCGGCGCTGGATAGTGAACGCAGGGGTGTTGCGTACATATATGCGACGATATTTTCGACCACTAAAGGACTTCCCCTCGCCCTTTCGAGCGTGGGTAGACCTGCGATCGCTTATCGGGGGTGGCACCAGTGTTGAACTGGATTTGCTAATCGGTGCAGCCGTCCAGGGAGCGCCGCAGGTGCAAGGAATCGCCATCCACCGTATACTGAAAGGAAGTACGTGACCGAACCTTCCTCTCAACCTTCTCTTGCCCACCTTTTGCTCTCGGGCGCCCGTTCATTGTCGATAGCTTCCGACACCGCGAGGCTGACGGAAGCCGCTGCATGCCGGTTGCGCACCTGCCTGTAAGCAAGGGCTTGTACCCTTTGGTGGCCGCCGGCTTATGCGCGGTGGCTGATGAATCGGGACGTTCAATTAAAAAAAGTTTGCTGCCGCCGAAATCCCGCGGGATTAATGCGCCGGGACGGGTCCACGTTAATCTCGGCCATAATTAGCTTGTGCGCATACCGTGCGCGTGATGTGCCTGTGTGCGTGCGTGTGTGCGCGTGTGTATCTCTGCGTGTGTATACGTGCGTGTGCGGGTGCATGTGTTTGTGTGTGTGTTTGTGTGCGTGTCGTACATATCTACGTACCTGCGTGCGCGCGCGCGCGCGTTTCCAAGGGTTAATAGAATGAAGGTGTTCCGGCGAGACGGCAATTTTATATCAATGGGGCCTCCTGAAGATGTGTGCCCAGGTATATATATATATATATATATATATATATATATATAGCTAATTTTTAGAATCTGGAAGACCTCTGCATCTCGTTTCGTGGCGTTTGATATTTTCGCGTTCATGACTTGCTTCTGTAGAACCTGTCAAACACCTAACAATAACGAACGAAATTTATGCGTTATTATTCTGCGACATGAATTCTGGAAACGTAAGCGCAGGTGCAGGTTCAAGCTAAAGTAGCAACTTTCCTACTTTCTTATCTTTTTCTCTCTATTAATATTATTAGTATTACTACTACTACTGTAATCACTGTGGGTTTTCACTAGTGATGATGACATTTGCTTAACCAGCTCTTTCGCAGCCAGTTTTCCCAGTATTTTGTCCCTAGTTTCACAATTACACGAAACATATATTTGACGTATTTTCTGCAAGACTTCAGTCACCCTGCAATTTACGCAGCTCGACGACAGAGGTATAAACTCCAGCGAAATTCGTTTTATCAGGAGTCCCATGGTAGGTGTGCCGGCCACAACAACAGCGTAGCTATTGCTCGACGCAACGAAGACGCCAAGACGCCGGAAATGCGTGTTATGGGGTTGGCGCCTAATATTTAACTATAAAATTAACGGACAATGGTATCCGTTGGGAGATCAAAAACATCAGGGGAAGGGGACGTTGCACGTGGTGAAGTTTGAGGCAATTACTAAAGATTGTAATTAAGGTGGGCAATACAGGCGTATATTTCCCGTCATCAATAACGCAGTACACTTTCACACGTAATTAAATGTGCATCCATAAAATGTGATCCTTAAAATTCTATAAGATGTGCATGTCTTGTGTTGCGTTTCGCGTGCAGAGGTGGTCGACGTTCCAGAAACAATATCTGTAATTTAATAAAACGAGATCAGCAGGTTCTCCACGATATCAGTGGACTCCTTCATACTGCGGGCTCAACAATAGAAGAGAAACAATTTGTTTGAAAAATAGCAGAGAGGCCGGCTTGAGCTAGCGTACTATAGCCTTCACTCGGCACAGGGGGGGGGGGGGGGGGGGAGATTGGGACGTAAAGATGTCACGTGGGATGATCGCGATGTAAAAGAGGGATGCACAACGGTGAAGGCACGTTGGACATTCTGTTGATTATCAAGACGGTTCAAAAAGTTCACTCGGCAATATCCAAGCAGCCACTGGGTTTCAGATCACGGTTGGGGGTCTTCGAAAGAAAAGCAGTGATAAAGTAGCTGGTATATTGACTTAACCTGAGTGAGCAGCGCATGTGTCCAGAAAAGGCTTAGCAAAGGTATATGTAAAGAGCAGCGATAAGCGGCACCAGTGCGGGGAGCTCCTGCACGACACATTTAGTGGCCGAAGCTTGCAGACCGCCGAGAATCACGGACATTGACTATAGATGCTTCAGCATTTTTCTCAACACTCAACAAGGATAGGAATAATTCTGTGTAAGAACATATATTGCAGTGTGAGAGGCGAGAAGTCTCAGTTTGTCAAATATATGAGTTAGTATGTTCTGGGCTGCTTCTCATCTGCACAGCGGGACGATGAAAGGGGACGCAAAGTATAAATAAAGTCGATGACTAGAAAAAACGGGATCCCCATATACAATAATTAAAGATTCTCATTGACAAGATTCAGTTTCTTGAATCCGGCTCTGACCTTTGTATGCGCTGTGCATTTGCCGAGCGGCGAATGCACAGCGCATACAAAGGTCAGAGCCGTGGGGAGATAAGAGACGGTGCGGGCGAGCGACACAGCTGGGCAAAGTACGAACGGGGTTGTTGGCAGAGCGTACGTCAGCTATAATGGGCGCGGCCAGATGCATGTTCGGCTTGGCTTGGCATATCTTCTCATGATAAGCTGACAGGTGGCCAAGGTTGCAATCTGTAAGAGCAGAGCGGTAACAGTACGCTAAAACATTCTGCTTTCCCACATCACGCATCCCTGCTCATATGGTGTAGGCTATATTAGTGTGCCAAGAGTGTGCAGCGACGAGCTTGCGTCCTGTGCACTCCGGCGGTGCTGAATTCCTCAGCTTCTTCAGAAACGACTCTGTCAGGACACCAAGTAGAAGGCAAACGCACACGCGCCGCTACTGCTTCGCACACATTTCCCGTCCCTTCTCGAGTGTAGGGGGCACTTGCAGACACCTATCTACATGTTTGGTCGGAGGCGGAATCAACGCCGTGGGCGACTAGACGTAACGAGGCGACGTGAAGGAAAAGTGGAAAGAAACGCTAAGGGCGACGGGCCCGGTTTTTAGGGCCGCAGAGGGGTACGTATGGGCCACAGTAGACGCCCGGGAAACCCTCGCGAACGCCTCGTATAGCAGGGCACATATGAGAGCGGTATGTGAAAGGCGCGGCAGTACGGGACGGTAAGATAGGCTCGCGACTGGCGCCGAGATCCATCATCGCACCTTTTGCAGGGCGCTTGAAGGCGCCAAGACACCCGTCAAAAGTGGAGCGTGCGCGGACCAGCGCTTATCAAAGCCGCTTAGCAGGTCCTACAGGAAACCGCAATTTGTCGTCGCGCCCCACGCACGTCTTGCGGCTCTTCGCTTTGGCGCGTGAAAAACACGATAAAAAAATAGAAATGCGTTCGCCTCCGGCTTCGGCGCCTTGAAATCGCGAGCTCTGTATACTCCACCCAGATATCTGCTACCATCTGATTGGATACATGCATCGGGCTACGGCGGGGCACGTTCGGACGCGATACATAAAATTTGTTTATCGATATGCAAATGAGACGGCGTGTGCTGTCTGCTAGGTTGAGCACACCGCTTTGTCATGGTTTTCGAAGCCATGCCATCATCTCATGCGGATCACTTTTGCCCGTTTACACTTGGCAGCGGCGATATGTTGCTCGTGTCAGCGCAGGCAGGTCCTCCTTATTGCAAGTTACACACACTAACATATATATGAAAATGCTAAAGGCGACCTTGGTGGGAATCATGACTCTTGGAGCAATGACTTGTGATTCGAGAACGACTTCCATTTCTGGAAAGAGCATTCACGGTTTGACCAGGTTTTCCTGCGTATCCTTTCCCGTACCATTTTTTTTACTTTTTCGAAGCAACTATCAAAGTTACAAGGACGTATGCAGGCGCCGGTGCATGTATACACTGACGCTGAAGCGCGTGCATATAGGTCAAGCACGGCATATTTTATTTCTGGGACGTGGCCTTTAGTCCCGAAAGGCTCTTGCTCTTAAATCTCACCGAAGTAGATGGATAATCTGATTAATTCGTCGTAGGAAAGCCAATATTTGTTTTCTTTGTGTAGTTGCATGCATATAAAAATGAAACGAACACCTCGTGGTGATCGTTTCTTTCACCGTTCAAAAACTTGTCAAATCATTCTCAACCGCTACACACTGGGCAGCCAGGCCGTATTTCAGGAGCAAACAAAATAAAAATCCAGAACATCGAAGTCATGCTCGCGCAGTCTGGAGTAAGAACCACAGCGTAGGACAGAACCTATAAGAACCTTATAGTCTGACCTATCAGCTTCGAGTGCGCAAGCTTCTAAACGAGCTTCATGTTAAGCCGGACGAGCACATCGTCACTGTTCTGCTGCGTGCTGCACGAACAAGAAGCACGGAGACGTTTTCCGAGACGGAAGCCAGTTTCAGGATTGAAGGGCTGCCTCCTCCAAAAAGATTAACTGTGCACGCTGTGTATACCCCGGCGGGCGCACGGCGCTTCGGCCGTGCTTGTGCTCGATGCATCATGACGCTGTAAAACACCGCTAGCTTGTCTGGCGCATATGTCTTCGCAGACCGCACCATGCGTGTCTACCTTATACCTTCTAAGCCTCTGAGGGAAACCACGGCGTCGCTTGGGAGAAGGTATTAATGCCTTCACGAGGGCGCGTGAAAGCACGTGAGATGGGGGCGGGGGGGTAGGAGTGGTGGGTGGTCTTAAATTAGGAGCTCGCACCCAGTCTTCTATCCATCACTGTAATCCCGGAGACTCCGTCTTATAATTAAAATGCTCAACCTGCACTGAGGAAGGCCTGCCGAGCGGTGGCGCTGCTCGTGTCGCTGCAGTAAATTGAGGCGAGAACACGCGTGCCCTGAGAGGTGTTTTGCACCGCGAGAGCCATATAAAGAGCCGCCTCCGAGGAGGTTTTACGGAAACTTCCCTGGGAGCTGCGAAGCGAAGGAAGCCAACGCCTGGGTTCACGTATACGGGCAAATCGGTAGTGTTCCGAGTGCCACGCGCTCGTGTCACATCATGTTGCGCAGGCCCCTTCGTTTAGCTCGCACGTATAGGCAAAGGCGCATCGTGCAGCTTATGTTCTTACAGCGAGGGGCGACTTCACGAGCTCCACCGGCTGCGAAACTGTGTCGCAAGCTGCCATGAAGACAGCCAAGCCACGCCCAAGATCTAGCCACTCGAGCGGCGGCAAAAACTGCTGATGCCGCTTTTGTTGCAGCTTTTTGTTGCAGCTTCTATTGCGCTCATATAGGTGAACATATTTTGAAGGCAAAGTCTTTTTTTCGAGAGTTACGGCTACTTTTCCGTGTCGGGTATTTGTTTCTAACTTATGCTTCTCCTCTTTCGTGGACCGATCGCGAAGATAAAACAGACGAATAGTGCAGTCTGAATATGTGATAACGCTGGCGATGATGATGCCGATTATTATTATTATTATTATTATTATTATTATTATTATTATTATTATTATTATTATTATTATTATTATTATTATCTTGATGGCGATAAAGACGATAACTGATGACAAAAAGTCGAAAGGTGATTCAACCTCGAGTTGACGTCAACCAAACGTTGTCGCTGCTGCGCAGGTCTCACATTAACTTATGCGGCTCATGCCATTCTCAGCTACAACTCGCCGATGACGACATCGTATTTCATTCACTTGAACTAGAGTTTGAATCACCTTCCGACTTGTTTAATCAGACAGGATGACCGGAGGCCTTGGTGGGGACAAGGGAAGAATGGGAAGGACACACCAAGGCTAATTATGTTGACCCCGCAGACTAGTTCAAGAACAAAGTTCCACATCACCGTTAGAGCACCTCGTGCGTCGCCTGCGTGGTACAGCCACTCGTGAATGACCCGCTTTGTCATCAGCTTCAATTGATGCTATTGAGGCATGGACAGACGTAGTGCAAGTGTGTAAAATCGGAGTAGCTATGAGCAGAATAGCATGTGCTTGACTCGTTCGCTTCCCAGGGACATTGGAGAGTTCCGTCTGCAACTGTGCATTCCTGGCACAGAAGTCGCACACTGAGCGAGAGAGTCCCGTTGTCGGCGCGCACACCGTTCTGGTCGCCCATGTGAGTGATCTAACATAAATCTACATCACGTAAAGCCGCCATCGCATACATATCTTTTTAGGCAGCAATTTAGGCCATCCGTAATTACAGCTACATGTTTTGCGCTTGACGATTGTCTCTACTTGCCACAAAATAATTTCCTCTGCATTCCTGTTCCCTACAGAGTGCTCGGGCATTGCGTTTATTGTCCGTCTCACCAAATCCGTGCAGGGCAGTCAGAGCAGTAACTTCCCTGAGCCATGCAGTCGGATTACTGCTCTCAAGAATGAGAATCATTAAAAGAGGCTCTTTACGGCCTCGTTGTGTAAAATGTGCTCCACTAATCCATTCGTCGATCTTGCACCCATGATGGCCTCATGCACTACGGGACCAACAGCCAAAACTGGTCGAGCCCTTCGGTCTCGTTCCTTATTGGTTGCCGTCATCTCTAGCTTGGCTCGACTGCACGAATTTCGCGAGACACAGCCTAGACTTAAATGCCCAGGCTTGCGCGCAGTACAACAAAACATTCCAGTCGCGTTTCCTCCACGTGCCTCATGTGGCGATAAGGGGGCCGGGCCCGCTGCGACACCTCCTCGCATTTCCGTAGCTGCCGCGCCTGACTGATCGGGGGGAGAAACGTCGACAACGCGGTGGCGGTGGCCCTGAAGATCGAGTGACGCACGCCACGAGGGATGGTCGTGCCGCCTTGAGGCAAGCCGCTGCGGGTGTATACTACGTACCACGCCTGCCCGTTTACAGCCAAAGCTACGTGCGCGCCATTCCGCCACGCGAGTTGCTGGAACGACGCGGGGTGCGGGCCTGCCGAGCTGCCGCGGCAGCAGCCCTTTAGCTCCAATAACGCCGGGCTCCATAACTCAGGGTTCTCTCGCTGCGGGATGGAGCCATCAAGACAATCCTCGCTCGTGGCACGGCTGCCGCGTTTACGGCGGAATGCCGCCAACCCTTCCGTTCTCTTCTACCGTTTGTGGTTTCCAGGGCCCGGCCACATGCTACTGATTCGAGAGAGGAGGGAGCGTTGGGGTGCACTTTCCTGCAGCAAAGGGTTTAGGCTTAGGCTGTCTCTGCAAGGCGCACTGTTGCCGTATTTATGCTTCCTCCCTCGTTGCCAGAAGTCGTTCGTGACTGGTCTTCCCTTGGATCTCCACTGTCTTGGTGTAATTGCCGTTGCGACGTTCACAGGAAAAGCGTGCAGCTACTGCCTATAATGGGCACCTTATTTAGAAGAAAGCTCGAAACGTGCCGCGTATACTTCCAGCCAGAGCTCCATGGGCGTCACGGTTAGAGAGGGTTTTAGATTAAGGGACACGAGGGGCTTTAGTTCTGCTTGCATATAGGTGAGCCGCTTCCGTCCCACCAATACCCAAGCCGGCTTTGGGTCCTTGGGTATGCAAGCCACTTGCGTCCCCTAATCGACATCTCTTCATGCCCTCTGGACTGTTGTGAGCACGCAGTGAGTTCCCGAACTATTGCACGATTTCTGTTATTTAGCAATGTTCTTCAAGACGGCGCCCCTTCGCACGAACCGTTATCTAACGCTGATGCTTCTTGCTTAATAAGCTGTCAGCATACAAATAACTTATGCCTCGTAGAGAGACCCTGCGCTCCCCCCCATACCATGAACTGTCTCCTTGACCCTGCTGGTCATTGATTTTGAGATGTGCACGAAGCGCCAGCGGCATGCAGGTTGTTAAATGCTAAGCGGTACCAATAGTTTTCGTAAGGAAAATTTGAGGCAGAAAAATGAGCTTCATTATAGCGTTCAAATCAGAATCCACAAGGCTGCGTAAAACCAGAATGACGAAGCCAAGCCGTGTGCTGCCCATGATTCCCGCGCGCGGTGACTGAAGAACCGAGGAAACGGCGCACGCAGACGCTATAGCCGCGACTTCCCTCAAGTAGTTTTCGTATGAAACTCCTACGTGTGCGAAGGCACCGCCGCGATGAGCCCCTCCGCCAGCTCTCAGCCGAGGCGTCACTTTTCTCACATACCTATTCCGGCCATGTGCTCGCCCACACTCGTAGAGCTTTTACGACCTCGGGGCACTTTTCTTGACACGCTGATTTTTGCGCCACAGTTAACTGTGCGTGCCCTTTTGCCTAGACGTTTCTTTATTTTCGCTTTCTTGTTAAAACACTTCCCTTCGGCCTCCGCCGGGCACACCGCAACGCACCATCACGTTGCCGTGTGGTATAGTAGTAAGCAGAACGCTCAGGGCGTACGTGGCCGCCCCCGCAGCCTCATCATATTTGGCGTATATACGCTGCTCCACCCGACGAGCGCTCGCTTCTCTTCCTCTGCTTCTGTGGATGCACGGATGCTAGGTCCATCTGAGTCTCCTTCGTTTTCTTCGTCTTGCTGTTTTTCGGCGCCCTCGAATGATCGGAGTGGCAGCAGAGAACGCGTGGCGGAGACGGAATACGTGCCCGCCTAAGTTCGGGATGTGTGGTCCCCCTCTGAGGGTGGTTATTTGCACGAAAACTCCCGCGCAGCAGTTGCGCACGCCGGAGAGCACGCGTATTCCACTTTACCTTGGCACACACGTACATGCTTAATTCGACTCTAATATTGGTGTCTTAGATTGTTTTTTGCCAGAAGACGTGAACCGTCATCACGTAAGAACGCTGTACAAGCAATACAGCGCTCACTTTCTGCGGTCCAGTGGCCTGTCTGAACGATTCTAGCACTTCCCGTCTCTTTTAATTTTGTGGCTTTTTTTCTTTTCTCTCTCTCTCTCTCGCTCCCGTATTGCTAACCATCTTGCCTCACCCATGCTCGAAGTAGCGAACCCGAAATTTACATCTGGTTAACCTTGACGCATTTACTATCTCTGTCTTGTTGCTTCTTGCCGACATACCCGTTAATTAGGCCGCATACACAGAAACTTGCCGTATAAAATAGAACACCGATCGCGTTTCCAGCGCAGAGCACGTACGGTATTCGCTAGGTTCTGTAGACATTGTATCCCTGTGTCCCACCTCTACGTAAATGCCCTCCCCCCACACGCATACAGTCTTACTGTTCTTTTTTAGTGCACAGTGATAGGTTGCTGTTGCCTTTTAATTCAACAATCACTAATTGTCCAGTGCTGTCTTAGTGCTTATGGCGGATGTCAGTGATAACTCGTATATACACAACTTTCAGCGAAGCCCGTCAGACAGGTGCATTATTCAGTTTCTTTCTTTTTTTGTCTTCCTTTTTGTTTTTCTCTCTTTTTTTGTGTGTAACGTGTACAAGCGTTGTCCGAAGAGCTTAGCTCAGGCGAAAACGGAATATTTGGAAAACGAATATCCGCAACTTTCGAATAACGATTCGAATAGTGTCCTATTCGATACCAACACCTAATCTAATAGTCAGGATTCGTAAATGCGAATATTTTTCGAATATTTTTTGAATATTTCAGAACATCAACTGCGCAAAAATAAACACAAAGTAGGAGCAAAAGTACGGTAAATTTTCACTCCGGCGAGCATAGTATAGACATAAAAGTTGAGAACTTGCGCAATGGAGCAGGCTACGTTACTTAGGTAGCCATACTTTAAAGGCTGTACAGCGACCATTCTCACTCTCTGAAGGCTCCTGTGCATGCAGAGAAACTACATCTTTGCTTCTAATGCTCTGTTGTGCTTTTAATAAACGACGCACCACAGCGTACTCTGTGATCACAGAAACTTGCTAGCTTCAAGAATAGTCGGATGTGAACATCGTTTTACATTAAGCGGGATAACGGCTGTTCATTATTCGAAAACTATTCGAGAAATATTCGATATTTAATTCCATCCGCGTCTGGCACTATTCGATTCGTATTCGATTTGGTCTCGAAAATAACTATTCGTACACCCCTAGAAAACGGAATGCATATACGCAAGGGCTGGCCGGCGAACGTTACACGACTGTGAACAAGGTTGCGTGGCCCAAATCGCGAAGCCAACGCCACTGAATATGGCGCGCCGATGTAGTCTACACCAAATACCAGTATTAATCGCCACCTTGTGCAAATTGGAGGCCGCACGCTGATGATCAGCCAAGCTTGCACTTTACATTGTATCGCGTTCAGATCTGGGCCGGCACAAGCGGTGGACAGCACGTGATCCAGCCAGTGACATAGGCCTGACCTAGGACGGCCCCCTTTAACGTTTTCGGAGAGCAGGGCGTGACAGGAAGACAAATAGTTTTCAGTCTTCGACAGGACTTCGCGCCCAGAGACTTAATTTCGTGTAGCCGAGAAAATTAGCGGGTTAACCGTGCACGACTTGTTATGTATTTTGTTTGCGTGTGGTCAGCGCAAATATGCATACTGCTTCTCGCAAATACCGTGCACTGTCGTCGAAGCTAGAGCAGCCAGTTTTCCAGCAGGGTGGTCGAGTTCGCAAAGGTGGTCCTGCATGAGAAGGAATGGGGCTTCATTTTAAGTAAAAATTGCGTAAAGCAGAAATGGTTGCGGCATTTCTGGCCGCTCTACGAGCGTGACTCGTGAGCAGTTGAAGTGACAACCGTATATATTGGAGAGCTGCACGGTTTTTACGTGACAAGGCATACTACCTCTAGCCGCCCTCAAAGACGGTAAGTATACTTTCGCAGCTATGCGGCTGACTATTAGCGCCAGTCACATTCCAGGGTGAGCGTGCGTGTTTTCGTGGTGTTTTTCGAAAGTTGGCTTCAGTGCAAAGCCCCTCTTAGCCCCACTCCACGACGACTGGTATCGGCACTATCCTCATTAATAATAAGCCGTAATTGCCTATCAGACGTAAGTGGACGTGCGGCGAGCCAAGCAGTTTTATTCTACGCCAGGCAGATAGCGAGGCGTTGTGCTGTAGGGCAGCCTGACATTTTCTTGCTTTGTTTGTTATGTCTCATATTTCTTTCATCCCTTGTTTCAATGAACACAAACCTGCTGTGAGAAGCCAGTTATGCATATTCGAAAGGCTTCTCCTTCTTAGCATAGCGCAGTTAACTCGCCTCACTCGTGAACTGAAAAGCAAAAGAAGAGGAGGGGGGGGGGGAGACGAAAGAAAGCAGGAAGGCGAGGAAGTCAACCATAACAGAAAGTTTGGTTTGCTACCCTACACTCGTAAAGGGACTTTGACAGGTAGAATAAATAAATCAAGTTTAAGTTCTAACATTTCAGTTGCCAGAACCACGATATGATTTAGAGGCATGTCGTAGAGGGGGAATCCAGATTAATTGACCACCTGAGGTACTTTAACCTGCACCTAAATCGTCTGCATTTTCTTGCATTTCTCCCCCATGGAAATGGGGCATCGCACCGGTATCCACCAGATAGATAAAGAACATGAATGTAGAGTGACAGAGAGTGGAGACACACGATCAAGGTCGGTCACAATCACAGCACATTATCGCAGCTCAATATCATGTGCCGCACAATGAGCACCTATCCATGCTAAATCCACGTGTGTGAGCTGTTGTCCTTGAAAACTACAGTATTGCCTTCGTCCCACTTTGCTGCTACGGCCTATCAGTTCGGTATTACTAAATTGTTTGTAAAATGATATAACGCGACAATATGTGATTGTGCGTATGGCCTTTGAGATCTGGTGGTGCGAGCACACGCCACCTGCTCTCAGAGGCCATTTTGCGCGCATAGCGTTTCCAGCAAAACCTACCAGAGGAAACTCTGGCACTGGCGTGTCCGGGATCCTGCAAGTATAGCGGTTCAGTCAGCACGGGTATGATGGGTACATAGTGCGCATAGATTCGATTGGATTGGATTTCCTTCTATGATGGCGTACACGGATTTGGCTAAAATTCGTCCTAATCGCTTCGAACAGCTTCGTGACTTTCCAAATTGATCACTTTCAACGAAGTATTGCGTTATATATAAGCAACAATATGCGATGACTATGCAAACTTTGAGAAACGTATTGCCTTTACGCGTTTACAAAAGTGTCAATACTTGGAAATTTGAAAGATAAAGTGTAATAAATAACGCCGCAACAACGTACGAAGCCGCATGCACGAAGAATAAGTAAATCTATGCAATACGTATCATTTCCATGTTAGCTGAATGATCAAAGCGCCATAGTTCTCTAATGTTTGTAGAAAACTCTATGGTTGCGTACATGTAGTTGGACTGAGCGGAGAGGCTTCTCTTCGTGGTTTCGTGCTTTCATGATTACACCGCACGTCATCGTTCCATTCATGCAACCATTTAACAGTATTGCTGTGGCCGGCGACATGTTTGTTGCCAAAATTTACAATATAAGAATAAAATAAAGAAAGAAATCAAATGGTTGCAAGGAAAGTAACATAGAGCGCTCAAGGTCCGCGGCCAGGCGGCAAAGCCGACCTCGCGACGTTTCTCCTGGAAGCGACAACCTCCATGGTCTCGCAACTCGACGCTAAACAGCGACGCAACCGAAGGCGCCGCAGTCGAGGTTCCCGCTTCGCTGTTGATTCAGCGCGCCCATCTGTCAGCCACTCCGACGGGGACCTCGCAATGATTGTAATCAGTCCCGGAGTCCTCCCCGGTCTCATTTTCATTTCGCTAATTACACTTGCCGCCCTTGCATGTTCCCCCCGCTGAGCAGCTCATTCCCCGGAGTCGTTTACCCTTTCTCACATGCACAGCCCACTTAAGGTCTCTTTTCACCGAGCATCTCTTCTAAGCAGCCCTTTTCTGTTTTTACATTTGATTACCCGCTATACGATTTCTCCCCGTGCCCTTTGACACGCTGTTAATTGAGCCTTCTTTTTGAAGCCGTGGCGCAAAAAAAAGAACAACGTGCAACTGATGTGAGCTGCAGAAGCTAAGATTTGAGTGCTCCACGTACGGGCATACGGACTATACCTATCGTGTTCGCGAGTAATTGCCCCACACAGAATCGAAGCAGCTGGAACCGCTGAAAGACATCGAGGTCTTTCACCCACTGAAAAGAAGTGAAAAACAAAGCAAGGTAAACATTGTCACTGGGAACGGAAGCCAAAGTTCCGTGCGAAGGTGCTCTTTCGGTTTTCCAGAAAGGGCGGTTGCGAGCTTTTGAAAAAAAAAAACAAAAAAAAAAAACAGAGCTTTGAAATTTTGCACACTGTGTGCGTCATGGCTTCATAATGGCTTGATTGCTGTTTGGTGAGCTGCTACAATGCATAGACATGGTTCATGCAACAGTAAGGATGGCGGCGCGAATCATTGAGGGCGAGACTGGTCTTCTTATTGTGTTTAGTCACCATCTAAATTGCTCTGTTATATTTCGCTACATTATTTCATAGCAGTGTGCAGGGTTTCGCATTTTATGTTATCAAAGCGAAACAAAAGAAAGTTATAGGAATATTCACTATAATTCCGAAATGGTTGATCGTTTTAGGTTTTCAATATTGAAAGTTTGGTGTATTCTTGCTGCATTTATATTAGAAATGCAATAAAATAAAACGCCGACCAAAATGGTGTTGTCGAAGGGGTAAGTCGTTTCGGCTTCCACGCGTAAGCTTTGCTCACTGAATTGAAGTTTGTATTCCATATTGGTAGGCGTTCTCTTTATTGCGTTTCTAATATCAATCTATTTGCCGTCCAGACTAGATGTCGTCCAATTATTGATTTCAACGCATAACGTGTTACAATTCCACAGATTATTCCATATCCATTACAATACTCCATGACAGCTAGATGCATATTGTTAAAAAAGCTATGCGAACTTTCCTTTTTGATTTTTTTTTGCCCAAAATCTCTTACATCTACCGATTTCACTACTTTTCACAGCATTAGCAACAGCAGTGAGATACAGAATTAAGAGAAGGACAGAAAAAGAAAAGGTCGGCCTGAGTAAGCATGTATACAATGTTATTTACGCACTCCTGTAGACGTTTTCCAGCCTGGTCTTTACTCTCAGACTCACTCCTCTGATTGGCGGGCGCAGTAGCTGACTCTTCTACAACACTGCACGTTTCTAACGAGACAACATGTGGGTTGCTGAGTACGACGGGGCGGCTGACGCCCGGCACGCGCTGCCCTGCGCACATTGCGAGGCAACGCCGAGACCGGAAGTTGGCCATTACCGTCCCCCGTTTTCCGGCTTCATTTGGTCGCTGCTGTTCTCGAGGTTCCAAAAGGCTCTAAAGAGCACTCCGCCGTCGTCACCTATTTTGCTCTTCTCTTTTTCTCCTCCTAGCTTTACCTTTGTCCATACAGACTGAGAGGATAACTTGACACAAACACAGATGAAATCTTGTTTTTTTGTTCACTCATCATCTCGGCGAGGGACTGTTACTAGTACTGTGCAAACGTTGTCCCGTCCGAAGAATCATGTGCTCTTGCTACTGCCGTTGTTTCTCCTCCAGCTACAAGGTTTCCCGCTTTAACTGCGGAAGTGGTCTAGCTTTGCACGTCTTTCACCAAGTAACATTTGGCAGCGGCGACTGTGCGGAGTCCATTGAAATAGTCAGGAAGCGACAAAACAAAAGGACAGTCTGCTGTGAATCACTGCGTAGAGCATGAGGACGTCAGTATGAAAACAGTGAGTGAGTGAGTGAGTGAGTGAGTGAGTGAGTGAGTGAGTGAGTGAGTGAGTGAGTGAGTGTTAGTTGATAAAACGGAACTGATCCTCCAGTATAATTGAGATAATGAATCGAAAAAGATTGGCGGGATGTGCAAAAACGCAGCAAGGCAGCTAAATGCGGTGGTCGCCCAAGGACGCCGAAGGGCGTGAACGCTCGTCGAACCTATGTGTGGATATGTGTGTACGTATGAAAGATGTTCTTAGAAAGATTGGGCTAAATATGGCGCGAAAGAGAGGGCCTAAAAGCCAGGCGAAATAGTTGCCCAGAACAGAGCTCTCAGAGAATCTTTCATGTTCCCGTTTAACGTAGCACACGCTGCGGCTTCTCTAAAGTAAAACCAAGCAAGAAGCATGTGCCAAGGTCTGCAAGGATGAGATGAAACACAAGACAGGCTTTGTACTGAATTGACGAAGTCATCATAGTAGGTTCCCCTCCGGGACCATAGTTCTAGAAAGGCAACGAACCCTTTTAGATTTGCAGTTTCCTGGAAAAATTAGAAGCAACCACTCATGTATTGAAATCACTCAGGCAAACTGCGTCCATATCTCACCGCACCGCTGCCGAGCCGAAAATAGCTGCCACATCAGGGGTCTTCCAACGATTCTGAATGGGGCAAAAGAAGTGTGTCACTCCAGACACTGGAACACGCTCGTTACACGGGATTCGAAATGCAACAGTACATTTGGCTCGTTGATTTAAACTTTACGCAGGTGAGATTGCTATGGTGGAGATTAGTGATGGATTAGGAAGAGTTCATCCGCTGAACACTTTTTCAAAATTTTGGTTACTTGGTGTAGCTGTAGCATGGAGGCATTCCGGCAAAGTTCTGACTGGTGTGGTAGAAGTCTGTTGCCAGACTCGGGGGTCAATGTTGCCACACTGGCTGCCAAATTTGACGGGGAAAAACACCGTCAAATATAGCGACCGCATTCACGCCGTTTCCGAGGCGCACAGTGTTACCAGACCAGGAGCATAACACACGCGCACTCTCCCAGCTCCCGGTAGTACCGTAATGTTGCTCCATAACCCGCGCGCTTTGGGATAGATTGCTAGTTGCGGGCCCACTTCTCCGGCGGTACGAAGCGCGTGCTTTCGCGAGACGCGTCGCACAATCCTCGGGGCGCTCTCTTGCCCTGCGCGCGATGGCTGCAACGGGAGGCGTCGCATAATACTCGGGGCGCTTTCTTGCGCTCGGGCGCTATGGCTGCTAAGTATACGTGTTTAAGCTTCGCTGGACCTGAAAATGAGAGGCGAAAAATATAAAGATGACGCGATTGATCAGTGGGCTGACTGTCTGAAACAAAACTGTCTTATGTGCGGCATCGATTGCAAAACGTCCAGTGGCAGTCGATGACCAAAATCTGTGCAGCCCTTTTCAATATCGATCATGTCAACCAGCAACCACCCAAACATCCGAGTTCTCCTTATAGTGACGTATCTCGCAAGGTCGAGGGTCTGTAAATTGTCAGTGGTGAATGCAGGAAGTGTACGTTTGGCGCGATCATGTTACGGCGATGCTGGGTCACAGTCAGGGTACGCAGGTCTTCTTAATATCTTGTAAGCATTTTTTTATTCTCACATAAGTTCTATCAGGCTACCTGTGTGCTTTAAGAAACCATATAGCTTGGGAAGACTTCCAAATTAAAAAAAATGTGATATAAGCGGGAACTAAACTTAGAAGAGCAGAGGCAGTATTATGTAAGAATTCTCTTCCTTCGATTCAATTTATTTTTCTTATCACCCGTCGTAGCAAATGGCCGATACTGGCTATAACGAAGGTGTTACTCTATTCTGTACAATAAAGAAGGACAAAGAGAATGGAAAGTGCAAAGGATATTTGCATAATATGGCCTAAGTTTTCGTTTTTGCATTTCTCCCAGTTGGGTGGGCAGCCTGGCTGCGAAAGTATGCGTATACAGTGACCACATGCTTCATGCAATCGCTAATGTGAAATTTTCTGCGAAACTGGAGCTATTAAAAGAATTCTCCAAAATAAGACGCATACGAAACGGTGCGCGATTCGTACCAGGCAGAATTTGATTCCTTCGCTTCGTCTGCGCCTTGTTTGGCTGGAATACGCTAATGCGGAACATGTATACAGGGTAGCACACTATGAAAGACCATGGTCGCGCAGATGTTGAAATTACCGGCTCTTTCTGTGACTAACATATTCATATTTCACAGCTAATAAAGAAAAGGAAGAAGTCGAAGCACCATCCCACATATAATTTCATTTCCGCCTTATGCTTTCGACAAACGACTATTAGTTTAGTCCCGTGGGTTGGACAAAGCTATTAGCTTTCTTCGAACGTTTTTGCCGCTTGCTACACCCAGTTATTTGTCGAGCTCGGCGCGCGGTTAGCCGACGCCGCGGCTTACAGCCTCCGCGACGCTGTGCCGTTTTCACTCAAACTGCGCAGATGATGCTCGCTGCCCGACGGTGCCATACGGTGCTTTCGTCAGAGCGGAACGCGATCATCAGACACGCACAGCTGATGACGGTTCGCAGTAAGCGGCCTGGCCTTTGTACAGCGGGGGAGCCGCCTAGCAGCTTCTCGCAGCCGGCTTCATCGCCGCCCGAGCAAGAGTGGGCGGCGGCGGCAGATGGGGAGGGCGTCCTATGCCTGCTGCCCGAAAAACAAAGCGCTCTCGTTGTTGTCCATGCTCGGCACTAGCCCAGCCCCTTCGCGAAAGCCCTGTATCGGTCGCGTAATTACCGTCGCCTGCTGGCCGCTATCGCAAGGAGGCAAAGGGAAGGGGGGGGGGGGAGGGGGGGAGGGACGCCACCACGGGTTCGCTTCTCAGAAAATAAAGGGGCTCAGGCACCACAGCTTCAGCTGTTTCCTTGCCTCCGCTACCGTATAGGAGCCGGCGAAACCGCGTGCGCAAACACAACTCGGCCGCGTTGTGCAGAGAACACCCTGCGCTTTTTACGAGCGCTACAATGATTCGACACTTGCATAAACTGCGCCTGCGGATTGACAGTTATGCACGTTTGAGCCCCGCGGCTACTTCGGAGGCCATTTGTCGGTTGGCCGTTTTCTTTGTGTTGTTGCGCCCTCGACGGGGCGTCCTACCTATTATTCCCGATGCGTCAATCGTCAGGAAGTGGCCTTGACACCTGGGTTCTATACTTATAGCCCCGTGTACATGGGCCAATGAAATGGCGTCCGTTTGATAGTGTCAGAGTGCCACGCAGGAGCCTGATGCAACGCCAATTAGTTTCCTTTTGAGAACACTCTTCCTTATTGCTATATACACCAGCAAGCTCATCATATCTATCTAGGCGTGCAGCTTCTTGTTGGTTGACCCCTTATCATTCATACTGCGCAATTTGTTCGACGATGGAAGCGTACAAGTTGACGCAGGAAATGAAACGCCATGCAGTCCTCGTCGCCCTGCGCGCACACCACAGTGACTTCGAAATTGCCGCGTTTCTGAACGTAGTGAAGTGTTTCGTTTACAAGGTGCGGGCAGAATTGATGTGTTCTGGCGGTGACGTGCCATCTGTGGCGAAAAGTAAAAAGCACAGTAGGCGGTCAGACGTAGTCAGAACCCCTGGTTTTCTCCGGCGGCTGTAAGTCATCGTGAGTGACGACCCAGGGAAGTCAATGCAGGCCATTGCGAAGGAGCTCCAAGTCACAGAGTCGACTGTCAGGCTCGCTGTGCACGAGGACTTGAGGTACCATTCCAATGTCATGAGGAGGGCGCAATTCAGGTTCGATAAACTCGGGAGAATCGTCTGCTCCGGTCCAAGCGCTTCCTGGCCTACCTATCACGCGGCTCTGCACTTTTCATGGGATTCGTAATACTCAGTGTACCTGACTTTCATTATTGGGTGCAACGTGTGCGAAAAAGAGAACTAAGTCGCATTCTAGCGTCCACCAACTGCAAGTTAGTTTAAGACCAACGGTGTACGGTTTTAAGAGGGCTGAGGACCGAACACCGTAGGCCTTAAAATCGTATCTTGCACCGTGTGTTTTGAATTATTTGAATCACTTTTTTAGCAGCTTGGCTAACGTTAGCTGGGACACCTTAGGACGGGTACAAACAGCGCCGTCCTAATGATGTACCAACCAGCCCAGACCAGCACACCCCTTTGGGACACCTTATTAGGGGACATTCAAGTAGCGGATAAGCCGGCTTCTGCGGCGCCAATGTGGATATATTGATACCTTCGCACAACTGAAAATAAGTAAATAGATCCTTAACAACATTCAAACCAACGAATAAGATTTAAATAAGGTTGAAAATTGGGCCGGTTGGTATATCGCATAGTTCATATACCGCAGGACGAGCGCCGAAACGAAGAACACAGCGCAGTGTGTGTGCGCGCTTAGTCTAAGCGCTGGCCCTCCGGAAGCAAATAAAAATTACTAAGAAGGAGAATGCCGCCTATTTGAGCAATGTCAACCTAATGACCTCGTTTTCAGGCATGAAGGCGCCAACTAGGTCATGAAAAGCGTGCGACATCTCCCTAATATCGCCTTGCGCGCGCAGCGAATTTGCCGAGGTGCAGCATGTGTGGAATATTGACCGAGGCTGTGCGCACACACACACACACACACACACACACACACACACACACACACACACACACACACACACACACATATATATATATATATATATATATATATATATATATTATTATTATATATATATATATATATTGCACAGTCGGGTCGTCCTACGCTATACCGCTCTTGATAGAGCCCGCGTAAAGCTCTGTCCATTAGACACGTGTCTGAGGTTGTTACAATCCCGGCCCCGTTAGCGTGTTTCCTCCCCCAAGCGACCGTAAAAGTGCTGCAGGCCGAAGTAATCAGGTCCAAATGGCTTTCTCCAACGACAACTACACGCAGCATCTGTCATTACAGAACGTGACTGCAACCATGGTTCGTTTGTCGTAACGAGTGCTTTGTTATTTGTCAGGTTGGCTTCACTTTCTTATGGATCATATACAGGTATAGTCGCGTCATCAGTGACTAAATACCATTTTTTGGAGTTTTTCTTTTTTGCGGTAGGACAAGAATACCAGTTGCTTAAAGGGGTTATAGTGATATTATGTGTCAATTTGTCCCCGTTGTGCCAATAACTATTTGGCAGTAAGCAAGAGAAGAGGCTCAGCGGCGCTTTGCTGTTAAGGAGTCTAGCTTTTTTTTTTTCGGCACTTTAATCAAAATCGCGTTTTGTTCTGAAAAGAGGCTGTTGCGCTTTGTGTGGTATCGATTCACATATGCCATCAAGCAAATGACTAAGAACATATTATAACAAGAAATTTGTGTTTTATGGATCATGCCACTCATACGCTTCCGGTATTTTGCCGCCGTTCGCTGTAACTCAGGCGCGTCGCAAGGCACAGAATTCCAATAATGCAAAATAGGAAAAAGGAAAGAAAAGAAGCAAAAGTAAAAAAAAAGAAAAAGAGGTAGGAGAATACACAGAGAGAGAGAGAGGAGATGCTGCACGTGTCATGCAAAGACCGAGGACGACGCTTCTCAAAAGCGCGTCGTCTCCCACTATGTCTCCAGGGCATAGGGTTCGTTCGATTCGATAGCATCATCTTCAACTCGTCGCTAGCGCAAGTACCAGAGAACCAGAAGGGACCCCCCAACTGCGGTATCGCTTTGTTGGATCTCACGCTCGTTCAGAAAATGCGCTTCTGGCTTTCGGAGGCATCCATTGAGTGCAAACGTGCCATGGTAGTGCACAGGGGCCTCCTCAGTTCACTTCAGTGCAGCGTTCGCATTGACAACTGTACGTGGAGGGCTCCACCCCAAAGGCAGGGGCAGGTGTCCCTAATTGGGTGTGTCCGTGTACCGTATGTGCCACCATTTAGCGTGCGAACGCGTCATTCTTTTCGGGCCGCGGTTGGTCGGTCTGTGTTGCCGTCACGGAGGTAGAGTGGTACAACTCACTCGACGACAGTGCATGGCTTGATGGCATCGGGATCCTGTCTCTTCTTTCGGTCTGCTGTTTCGTGCACGCCGCTTCAACAAGAGGAGAGCCCTCACGAACGGGCCCGAATGGAAGCCGTGAAAGCCCTGATTCATATGGAAGCCGTGAAAGAAGTGGGATTTTGTGTGTGGTGATTGCTCGCTATGGCTAACATATGGCTATGGCTAACCTCGCTGAGCGAAGTACGCTAGTGCTGTGCCTGATTAGAATGGGATCAGACGTTACCTCGTTACCGCAGTTCCAGCTCGCATCTCAGCTGTCCCTACGTCTCATACGGTTGCGCCATAGTTGTCCGTTTCCTAGTGAGAAAGGGCTGCAGCGCAGGGGAGAAGGTTAGTTCATGCCACGGAGCAAGAGTACTTTCTCCGTGGTTCATGCAGCCACCCTCTTTCATCCTCTCTGCGTTATATGTGTGAGCATCGGCATCCCATAGGAGCCGACGTGACATCGTGAAAAGAATGGAACAATTGTCTGTAAACGAATAAGTAGCTTTGTACCTTGCCGTGTAATATGAACAGTAACTAGCCTCTCATACATGCACATTTATTTTTATTGTCATTTGCAGCTACAGATATGGATAATGTCTCAAAGCTATGCTAATGAATATATGCTGTGCTCCATGCACAATAAAGTGAAGGCCCCTTTGTTCATATTTTCTTGAGAGCCCAATGCTGCCGCTTCAGTGTTTCCAGTTTTCAAACATATACTGTGCCACTAAACGTGAACGTTCAACCATGATTCATGCCTGTTCTAACTTGAGTCGTCCAGAGCGCCATTTGCTGCCCTACTCGTTCGTAACTCTATACCGCTACCACAGGTGTTATCGAAAAGGTCACCAAGATCTGTCGTCCATGAAATTAATAAGGTCACATTGTTCCTATATAATAGTCGCAGGCTCTTTGTAGATGAACAGCCGTGATAAAGTTGCACTGAGGTCGTCAGCCTTTCTGTCTTACCTGATATTTGAAGGGCTTAGAGAAGTTAACCTGCGGAAGCTTTCAGAAACCTGTAAGGATGTGCGGTTACCATCTATAGTACAGCTAAACGAAACCTTTAGAGTTGATTGAAAGGCTGCAACCCTGCTGTGCAAATACAAGACGGAACACTGGCGAGACGATAGAGCCTGCCAGTTGTATGGACGTGAGGAATAACGCGTGATGTCACGAACTTTCTCGCTCCGCTGTGGCATTGTCACTTTCTATTACGTTCTTTGTGCTTCTCTCCTTTTTCTCTCACCATTTTTCACCTTACCCCTCCGAGAGAACGTAGTCACCCAGAACCCCTAGTTATCCTCGCCTCTTTTTATACAACGTACCTTTTAATGTAACACTTAAGCTATCTCTCGCTTCCTTTCACTGCGCCGCTATATTAAAACGCGAAGTTCTCTAGAAATCTCATAACGCTGCTGCGGACGCCTCGACTTCCCAGGCGGCGGGAGCACGTGTTTTCCCAGTGGTCAAGTATAGATACAGTGTGTTCGTCCCTCTAGCTTCACCATCGTCTTTGCTTTGGAACTTCTGCGAATCACTACGAACTAAATAAAAAGAGAGAGGGACTAATGAAGAGACATAAAAACACGACGGTGCTTATATGGTTCGCACGCGCGAATGAAAATACCGCGATATCGAAAGAGGCGAAATAAATAAACCTTTTGACGTCGTGTTTTGGAAACAAACAGCTTGATGAAAATCCAGAGCTGCTTTCGATATTGCTGGCGAACGCACATGCGGAACCTCTCGAAAAGTCGAGTGCGCCCCCCAGCCATCCGGATATTGCGGACCGGGGCTGCACTATACGTCCTCACCATCTTCCATCGGTCGTTCGAGGGCCTGCTTCGTGCAAGACCTGAAGCGCCAAAAAGAAAGTTCCTGTCTTCCAGGACAGCACCCCCCCCTCTCCCCCTTCAATAACAACAGACCCTTCCCCGCCCGCCCGCAAAATTTCCAGTGGTGGCACCGATTGCAGGCTGCTGGAGAAAGAGCTTCGTGAAGTAAATGGAATAGAAAGCGCACGATTTTTGGCATAAGCGTTGAAGGGTGCTTGAATATTCTGCATATATGGCAGTGCGACTGTGCTGCAGAGCTGGAAAGACGCTCTGAGTTATTGCTTTCTCCGCTTATAAGCTCCTTACAGTAATTTGCGCTGCTCCATGTCGACGTCAGCGGTGTGTTTTATTCTGTATTTGTGCCAGGCAACAGGCGTCGAATAAAGTGCACCAACTGTCAGAAGTGTTCCAATCGTAAATTTGTGTGAATAGCGGTCTTGAATTGCGTCACTGTGGTCATGAAAGCATGAAAAACAAAATCCGAAAAAATAATATCTCATTTATCGGCGGAATGCTTCTGTATCACGCAGATTTTATGCTTATCTGGGACGGGGATGAGCGGCCGATGTTAATGCGAATACCTGATAACTCTTAATCAGGCTGCAGGGAATCTTTTAACTTGACACCTATATTTTATATTGTACCAACAAAATTTAAATGAAAAATAAAATTCCACTAAAAGTTCACTTATTTTCAATGGTAACACTGGATGCTCATTCGTAGACGCCATGCTTTCAACGTACCACATCGCTGTGTCAGATTAAGGCTTAAGCATTGACTGCCATGGTAGAAGTGGAATGGTTTTCGATAGGCCGTACCACATCGCTGTGTCAGACTAAGGCTTAAGCTTTGACTGCCATGGTAGAAGTGGAATGGTTTTCGATAGGCCGTACGACACTGACTTGACTAGGTCCGCAAACCGTTACCTCCGTGCGAAATTGGCAGTTTCATTTAAACGAGGCTACCCCAATTCGTGCCAAGCGCGACATCAACGTCGACTAAGTTCTTTTTCACTGTTGGCGTGAATTAAAGAAATTAGCCCTGCCATGGCACGAGTCGCAGTGATTGCCAATTCAACCATACATCGTTTCATTGAGTAGCCACGGGGGTTGCACACAAATTCTCCCTGCGACCTCCCCACCCCTCCTCACTCTTTTTTCTCTTCCCGTTGACATTTCCATTTATATTACAAGTGCAACATAGTCTACTTTTGAATGTACCGCGTAGTCAGTATGGCGCCTTCGATTACAGGATGTTGTGATACGCGTGAAGCTATGCAGACTATATTTTCTTGTTTGTTACACAATTGTCTTCATTTGCATGCCTTTTATAAGGTTGAAAGCTGGGCGAGTTGGTCTGGCTGCAGAACTGTAAAGTCGCAAGATGCACAAGACGAAGAACAAGATGGACACACAAATGCGTCGTTGTGTATCCAGTCATGTCGTTCGCCTTTCTGGGTTTCGCGCCATTTACAATCAGTGCCTGTTAAGCGTACACCGTACTGTACATGTTGTACTTCTCGAGTTCGCCTGCTCACAGCTCTCTTCTCCCTGTTGTGTTTCCGCAGCGTCCAGTCACGGAGGTGGTGGTGGCCGTGCGCCGCGCATCACGGAGCAGCCGGTGGACGTGGTGGTCCGAAAGCACGAGCCGGTGACGCTCCGGTGCGGCGCCGATGGCGACCCTTCTCCGCTAATCGCGTGGTTCCACGACGGGAGGCCCGTGCGCAACTCAGCCACGCGCATGGTTCTGCCCGGGGGACAGCTGTTCTTCCTGCAAGTGCAACACAGCCGCCGGGAACAGGACACGGCACTCTACTGGTGCACGGCCACCAACGCGTTGGGCACGGTCCGCTCCCGAAACGCTAGCGTCGATCTCGCCGGTGAGTAGCCCTACTGTTCTTTCTCGCGGCCAAAGAAAGGATAGCGGTTTGTGGGTGTGTGTAAGCTAAGACTTCATTTGACGTGTCCTACCTAGTACTTGTAGCCTGAAGTTTGCAGTGGTTGAGACTGTGTTTCGTTGCGATTGCGAACAGGGACGGCTTACTGCTTTCGAATCGTTGCTGAACATTTAGCATTGCCAATGGTTTCAATCTCTTCTTTGACCAGAATAGAACACGCGATACCGCTCGTGTTATAGCCAAGTTTGTTGCGGTTAAAGTCATGTGGATAGACACGGCTGACTTTTAAATCAAACACGCTGGCGTGTGCTGTATTTGTGCCCCTAGCCGTTACGTGTGTCGAAAACACTGCGAAGGAATATAGTATCTTAGTCCCAAAGTAATAAATATTCTAAAAAGACTGTATCTTAGTTCCACAGTAATAAATATTCTAAATGTTTCTCGACCTACGAGCATTCGCAGAACGTGATGCGTTCGGTATTGTTCAAGGGCATTTTCCGTATCCTCAACTTCCACCGTTATGGTAGGCATACCTTTTTTTATGACGAATTTTCGGGGAAGTGAGTAGAGTAGAGGTGCTCTTATGTGGCGAATGTTCCATGATCTCCTGATATATAGGTGCAGGCAAGTCGTCATATCAACTTACACGTGCTATAATGTTTGAGCTGATACTGAGGGCCATGGGTAGTCTAGCTTGCTCTTTAGTTTGCTCGAAAAAGTTATCATGTAACTATGACATCGAGAAATCGGCGCGGGCGAATTGGAGACGCCTTCTCTATTTGCGACGTTAGTCATTGGTTTGTGCATAGTTTAGTAACGGTTCATGCAGGAAGTAAGAAATATTTACACATCAGGAGCTTTTGGACAGAATGTGGCCAATACAAGATGCCTCTTGTAGAATATTAAGTAGATAGTATTACCATTATTTCCGGCATGCAATGTGGAAGAGCACATAGCCCACTTGATCTGCTAATGCAGCCTCTTCACACTCTATAGAAGCCTTTTATTGTCCGTGCTTAATCTACCTCAGGTACATTCGCCATCGGCATTTTGAGCTATGACATGCACTTGGACCATGAACTAGGGCAGCCTGTGTGTCCCGCGCTGCGAACGATGGCACTTTTAACTATTACACGAGCAACTTCTCTCGAACGAGATAATTTAAGTGTATATGTCGTGGGTTGCGTGTGTGTTATGTGTCTGTCGTACGTGGTGTTTGCACAATCTCTAGAGGTGGGCGAATATCAACTTTCTCGACTACAAATGGAATACGAAGATTATGTATCGAATATCGAATCGAATAATCAAATGAAGATGCATACATTTAAAGCTGAATTAGGTCCCGTGGTTGTACTGACTATTGAAAAAAAAAGACGGCTTACAATCAAGGACAATATTAATCAGTTTTAAACGAAAAAATACTGATTGTCTTTAAAACAACTGCACGAATAGCCTCTGAACATCGTTAGAGTCTGATGCAAGCAAGCTTTCCAAGAATATATGGTTGCTGAATAAATGGCTGTCGTTAAATAAATCGTTACCAGAAATGAAAAAAATACCAAGAAGCTGCTAGTGTAATATTCGATTTGTATAGAAACTTCGAGTATTCGCCCACCCCTAAATAAATTTAGTTAGTTGTCGCATTCGCTTGGAGTAGCATACTATAGTTTTCGGTTTTCATCAGTAAACCTCTCGGTCCTCGACCACACGAAGCCATGTGCACATCATCGTGATTTTACTGTAGTGTTTGCTGCACCAAAATATTGTCTTGTCTTCTTTTAATTTCAGAGTATTTATTGTTTCTGGTATTCTTCATAAGACACCCCTCGGGGTGTCGGCAGATTAGGATACGCAAGCTTCGAATATGTGTCCTGTATTCATTGTTAGTTGATTTATTTTGTTTGTTTTGTGCTTTAATTCTTACAACGCCTGATATTGTTCACATATGATGTGATGCGGGGCGAAAGCGCTCACCTGAATGAAAGAGGAAAAATGTTGTGCTGTTCTACCATTCTAGCAGTTGGTCAGCTACTTTGAGTTTGCATCGCTAGAAACCTTGCAAATACATCACTTATGCATCTTCGTACTTGCGTCTAGTCTTCGTTACAATATTGTTCGCATCATTAAAACTGGCAGTTTAGCCCGAAGAGCGAACCATTGGGAGTAATAGTAAGGTTTAGCGTTACTATTTCATTTAGCGTAACTATACGCCGGTGCGACATGTTGGTGTGACGCAACACGCAAGGCGATTGTTGCTCCAGGGACTTAAGCTAAAACACAACACAGGCCTGAGCTCCGCCAGGGGCGTTGAACCTCTATCGTGCACGAGATAAGACCGACGAGATACCGTCGGTCTTAGTCAGCTGCCAGTCAAATATTAGGTGACATTAGTTTTACAGATACAACCCGTTCCGCTTAAACCATTTGGTGCATACACACACAAAACTTAAGCAGGAACACTACGGTTCCTTCAGTGTATAGTCATGGCAGCCGCGGAAGCAGAATGCTGTGCTAGCTTCAGCACCGAGCTGATTGAGCGAAGCGTGGACGATACGTCCACTTTGGTTCGTCGTTTTCTTTTTTTCTTTTTTTGCAGCGTAAAGGTACTTCGCGTCTCTGGAAAGATGACAGCGAAAACACCGTGATGACGGCGGAAACGGGCATTGTGTGTCCAGATAGTTATCACAATAAAAATTATTATGCAGTAACTACATTGTAATTGTCTAAGTATGCGTAAGCATACCCCCAAATTTCAGTTGGCCCATGTTCAAATTTTATATTAGAGCACCTCCAATTTCCAAGTTGGCCCACCCTGAACAGAAGTTGGCCACTCCCAAATTTCATGTTTCCCAACCCCAAATTTAAGTTGTACCAACCCCCAATTTCAAGTTGACCCACCCCAAAATTTAAGTCGGCCCACCCCCAAATTCCATGCTGGCCCAACCCCAAACTTCAGTTGTCCCCCCCCCCAATTTCAAGTTAGTCCACCCCCAAATTTCAAGTTGGCCCACACCAAAATTTAAGTTTGCATCAGTGCAGAGTCAATCTGGTTGACTTCTGTCTTTCACCTCTTGTTTTCTCTCTCTCTCCCTCTCTCTGATTATATGAGTATTCTCCCTGGTAAATTTTTTCTTGTTATAATTGTTTCTTATCGCTTATAAAGCTACCAATGATCTGCATTTACACTATTGTAATGATTAATATCATAACTTTATAAATTACGCATTTTCGTGCCGATACAAGCATACACTTTTGGCGTCCCATATGTTGCTGGGTTAATCGCCAAAGAATGCTTACGCATTAAAAATCGAAGCTCAGTTGGAACAATGTAGCGTTCTCCCTATCTTTAATGAGTGTAACACACAATCGCCAAAGAATGCTTACGCATTAAAAATCGAAGCTCAGTTGGAACAATGTAGCGTTCTGCCTATCTTTACTGAGTGTAACACACAAGGCGCATGTTCTGCTTCGGTGCAATATGATATACCACCAGCAGGACGTAATGTTATGCTGCGCACCACCGAATAAAGCGTCGCTTCGATGACTTTGCGTACATTCTGTGGCAACTGTGTGGGCAGTAATGTTTTCATCGGCTAGAGCCCACAAACAGTAAGTTAGTGTAGGCGTGACTATTATTCTGGTTAAGGGCTTAGAACAAGCGCAACGGTCTGCGCCCGTCAAATGTGCCGTAGAATCCCTGTGACGTAATATTCCAAACTAGTCGTTTCCAAGCAGAAGATGCTTTCCACTCACAGAAGTGCGAAGCCTACGCAAGATTGACACGGGAAAGACGAGCCAGTTCAAGTCACTTTATTTCAGCATCAGGAATACAGTAAATTGAGCATGTGTATATGTGAGAGCGAAAAGCAATGACCCATCCTGGTTGGTTGACCAAGCCAAACACGTATATAAGCTATGTTGATAGTGCAGCAGTAGCAAAGCATGAAACTAAAGTTATCGTACAAACGGCTAACACCTCATCAATAACTACATCGGTAGACAGTGTGGAGAGAGCTAGGCACATTATATCTGAGTGATCAACATGTAAATTGAAATGCGCGCACACGCCTCCGAAGCACA
This sequence comes from Dermacentor silvarum, assembly GCF_013339745.2. Lineage (NCBI taxonomy): Eukaryota > Metazoa > Arthropoda > Arachnida > Ixodida > Ixodidae > Dermacentor > Dermacentor silvarum. The sequence continues at coordinate 56,813,113 of NC_051159.1, read as the reverse complement.
CGTGCATGCACTAACACATATAGTCGCACAAGAATCGAAGCTAAAGCGTGCGTAGGTTGGCGTTTTACGATGTTGCCCGACATGTCGCGACCGCGCGACAAATCAGCACTCAAAATCCCCATTTTTTCCCTACGAACGAGGATTGCCACGTAGCGCCTTGGCCGGATCCAGCAGCGACGATATAAAAAGAAAGGGAACACAGTAGCCTCGAAGTGGATGGCCGGTCTTCGTGCTATTAATGCGCACCGACTGCTTCGATACGCGAGCGGGCGTAAAAGTGGCTTCGAACTCGACGCCCTTCTGGTGTTGTACGCGCTCGTTGCGATCGCTTTTTACGACGCCGCCGGTGACGATCTTCCTGACGGCCTGCCGGCTGCTGCTGCTTTTTCACGCGGTCATTGGTACCCTCAAACGCCCACTCCTGGACAGACCCCTGCCCTAATCTGGTTCGGCATCCTTGCCGCGACAGCTGGCCCTGCGCACGGCTGGGGACATGAAAATGCGAGCGTACCGGAACAGCTCCTTCTGGAAAAGAGGCGATTCGCGCACTGCGAACGTCGCGAATACCGCCAGGCGCCTCGCGTATATTTTATACGCCGACACCGCGAGGCATCGTCGCGGCAGAAAGTCGCCGCGTGGGATGAGGTGTCGCGAAAATAGGCAGCTCGACAGTTTCAGGGAAGCGTCGCAAGAAACCTCGTGATTGTCGATCCTTATCCGCCCTTCGTTCGGACGTTCGCAAGAGTGCAAAACAAACGACTCCAAACCAGCACAGAAGAAAAGCACTGACTTTCACTAGACTTAACGCGGTTGCTGGAAGTGAGGTGGAATGCCGTATCGTGACAGAAATACCGGGTCCAATATCAGCTGTATTCGCTGAAGACTATAAGCAGCCGGGACAGCAAGAGAGAAACGTGCAACTCCCTCATTTGAATATCAGAGTGGGGATTAAAACTTTACAGCGAAAGAGGAAGACGCGGTAAATGTTAGCGATAATCTGACAGGTTGGTTTGCCACGCTAACGAATCTAAGCCCTCAAACCACGGCATATGGGCAGGCTATACAGGTCGGCTATTTCAGCGAGATATCTCAATATGTAGTAGTTCATGCTAGTAGCATTTTAAAGTCGCCACTAGACGTCGCACTTTACCGTGCAACAGCTGGTTGCAGTATGGGCATGCGTTTCAAACTCTTGTCCGATTTCGCGTGAAACAATTTCGCAAAGCTATGTGAGAACAGCCGAAGGACAGGAAGCCTGGTAAAGTCAGATGACTACGTCAAAGTACAGAAGTGCAACGGGCACCTTTTCATTGGCCGTGTTTTTATGTCAAGACATTTCACTCCTGGGTGAAAGCGCAGAAATCGTAATCCAGTTAGTATATCTTGGACATCATCCTCGACTGGATAAAAGTTCAAGTCGCAAGGCATGGGCCTACGCCGCGTTAAGTGTTCCATAGTGTATCATATTAAGAGCATAGTGGGTGTAAATCTTGCACTATTGTCTGCATACTTAACTGTTCCTCTAGCATAAGGGCGATAATAACGGGGAGTGTAAATCATGCTTAAGGTACACACGTATTTGTGCTGGGTTATGTAGTGCAGAAAACACCCAGGTGAGTCTGGCTCTGAAATTAAGCAAATAACAGGCGCAGTAAAAATTAAAAACAACCATACATAAAGAACCACTCCAGGCAAGCACGTGTTTAAACATGATGTGTTGTAGGGTGACAGACAAGACGCAAGGTAATGTTTCGTTTTTGTTTTACTTTCATGTTGCATCTTCTCTTTCGTGCTACAGCATATGATGTCCAGTCGCAACATACTAACGAACTGTTGTGTACTGCTAAGCTATTTCCTTGTTTTGAGGTTATCGACATTCAACTTGGGTCATAAAAACAAGAACACACATGGCTTTACCACACTAGTAGCTTACGTCTCTTGCTAAAGGAAAGAAAGAAAGGAAGGAAGAAATGAATAAATAAGTAAATAAATAAATAAAGAAAGAGAGACAGAAACGAACAAACAAACAAATAAATCAAAAACGTCGCAATCACACGCTACCGCATGATCGACGCCCGTGCGCTGAGCCGCCGTCTATTGCGCAGCGAGTGCCAGCCATCAGGAGCGAGCCAGCGTGCGCACTGCTGCGTAATTTATGCGGCGGCCGAGCTCATAGTGTTGCTGCGACCTTAGATGTTTTTGCGTTCCTTCGTTTTCATTTCGCTGACTCTTTCGTATTTCCTTTTTCTTTCTTATCTTTTTTTTCGCCTCTGCACCTCCGCGTGAAATATGAGGCCAATCAGTGAGCAGCAGCGAAGAACATTAGCGTGTCCGCCATCTGCGCACATTCAGGATGGCGCAAGGACCCAGCAAATGGAAACGAGCGCGCATCTTGTGGCTCACGTTTATCTGCCCGAATTTAGCTGATTGCTTCACGCGTCTCATATGTTACGATAGTCACTCCGTGCGTGGGTTTATTTATGCGTTGAAGACTTCGCTTTTTTGCTTGCACATCCAGATTTATTTTGTTTCGAGGATGTTTGTTTCTCATGATTACTCGCGGTACAGATACCGCAATCGTGTCTTATCAGCTAAAGTACCCTTAAAACCAGCCACTATTTGCTCGACAAAGGGAAATACGCGTTCGGAGCTTTGGGCTGGTGTGGCCAACACGCCAGTAATCATCTGGACGTGCATGGAGTCGGCAACCGAGAAGACTGGAACGTCTGTTAAATATGCTGCGGCTGCACCTAAGGAGGAAACTCATCAACTGCTGCGGTTGTGCCTTTGGAGTGTAATGATGTCAAGTGCAAAATGTTCATGGAGGCTAACCTGGAGCCTAATGTCCAGAGGCGTAAACCGGATGACTAACGGACAACTAATTCGCAATGCCATTGCTGTAGTGCCTGGCGTACACAGCATTCCGGGCGTTTATTTGATGCCATTTCATTTAAAAGTTTCGTACGTAGGGCTTGAGGTAAGTCTTCCGAATAAAAAAGACAACTTGTGATTAGCCAGCAGCCTCAATCGTAATTAATTACCGTCAAACGCCTATACAACGAAATTACTTGTATAACGAAGTATTTATTATTTCCCAGCAGATTTTATATCTTCCATAGGTATTGTGGATGGCTCTACAATGAAGATAACTGCAATGAATTTGCGGGTACAAAAAAAAGAAAAGAGAGGGAAAAAAATTTGTTGCTTTACCACGAATGCCACGTAGCGGTGCCGCCACTGCCCTCCGCAGACGTCACCAGGGTGCAGCGCTAACGCTAACGTCAATACTAGCGACGCACTTGACGAGCGCGCCCATGTCAGACGCACTTTTGTTGAACTGCTCCAGGAATCATTCAAGTCGTAAGCTGCTTGTTGAAACGCTTCAGCGGGTGCGAATCCTGACAAATACGTCACCGTTCATCACGACGCCTTGATCTAATCGCAACTGATGATCAACGACGTCTTTGAAGCCATCTAGGGCAGAAAGAATCCAAGTATCAACGATGGTTATCGATATGAAAATCTCATAAACGAGCCATTTTGTCGGAAAGGGGAGCGGTAGCATCATTCGACCATCGGCACCCTTACTTTGCGTAGCTCCCACGTTTTCTGTGAACCTCAGTTCACTAAGGATGGCTGCAGGCGCACATTCAGACAAAGCGCTTACACGAAAAGAATAAAAGAAATTGCGACTTATTAACAACGGAGCGGTTTAAGCCGGCCGTAAGTTGCGCCGCGAACCGAAAACATCGCGTAGCGATGAGTCACCTGGGTTGCCTAGCAACCACCTCGCGGGGCGGTGTGTGCTTCGCCTCCTCTCCGTGCCGTGAACCTGTTGCCTTGACATGGGACGTTAAGGAGAGGGAAGGAGAGCATGCGCGCGGCACGCGCTAAGCTCGAGAGAGAGAAAGAGAAAAATGTCACAGTTTCGCCCTAAGGGCGAAGCAATGAATGCGATAGCAACACAGCAATGTCATACGAAGTAAGGTGAGCGGCTTTGGTAGCAATATGAATTGTAGTAAACATGAGCTGATTAAGTAAGCAGGTGTGCTGCGGCGTAAGTAGACCGACATGAAGAGAGACTCGATGACCACGAGAAGGCACGTGTGAAACGGTGGTGTTGATGAGAAGCGCTTCCCGTGGGCAGCGCGTGTGAAGGGACACACCTGTAGCGCTGCACTGCCGATCCGGGCAGCATTGCATGTGTAGCGTGCGTTGGAAAATGTGGCCCGACTATTACTAACTGAATGAACAAGCGTGGTGTGAGCGCGCACAAACAAACACGAATAGATCACACCGAATGACTGCAGACAACGACTGTCAAAACGCTGGCAGCAAGCGCATACGCCGCAGCGGGCGAAGGTGCGAAGGTACGTGCGGTCTATCGCTTCAACGGAAACTGAGCAGCGAATGCGCAGCGCATAAAGGTCAGAGCCATGTGGAGACAAGAGACGGTGCGGGCGAGCCACGAGCGCGGTTGTTGGCAGAGTAGAAGTGCGCCCCCCCCCACTCCCGCTCCATCCGGCGCTGGCTTCCCGCTTCCTTGCTTGCGCGTGGGAGATTGAGTGCGTTCGCTCTCCGTGATAGCGCGCGTCCCCGCACGCTTCCGCTCGGGCATACGGCGCGCGGCGAAGATTTTATCTATACGGAACCTCACGGCGACGGCGACGGCAGAAATCCGGTTGAAGTGTCCATATAATTGCTATAGCAATAAAATGTGAGTGAGAGAGAGAAAGAAATTGTAGCAGCACCAATGACGCAACGCGCAGAGCTGCTGCCAACGCCATCCGCGTTTCCCCGTGTCCCAGCGTGCCGAACGCGCGCGGTGTCCGTGACTGCAGCAGGCGCCTCTGGCGCAGTGTTGCCAGGTCCGACGAGGCGGCGTAGCCAAAAGCTAAAAAAGTTGTAGCCCAAATGTAGCCAAACACAAAAAAGTGCAAAAAAATTTTGTAGCCAAATATAGCCATTCTTATTTCAAGTTTTATTTGTGTATACATTTTCACATTCGACTACGGCACTTCTTTTTTTGCACAACCCGTCGTAACAAAATGTCCGTGCCGCCGTGACGGTCGGTCCTTGACATCAACAACAGCGACATATTGCTTGCACAGAACACTTTTGGTTGGGCCCGGAAGCTCTTAAGTTCCAGCGAATCGCTGCAGAGGACAAAATCTGTGCTTTTTTGTAGGACAGATAGTAGTAAGTATTATTTTAGTTATTTACAGTAATATTAACTACAAACTCTGCTTTTTAGCTGTCGTCTCCGCCTACGTCATCTCTGTCGTCTCTGCCTACGTCATCTCGTCATCTCTGTCAGGCTGTCGTCTCTGCCGACGTCATCTCTGCCTACGGCGTAAAAGTTCAGCTGTCCAGCGATCTGCGACGTGCTCACGGCTTCCTTTTCGATGAGCTAAAACAAGTCTTTCGCGCTATGATATTTCGTGTTATTTGTCTCCTCGTCCTATCTTGTTTTCTCGTTGTTGTTGTTTTTTTCAGGTTAGCTTGGCCCGGGTTAGCTAGTACATGCTCTATATACTGTCCATTAACATAAACCTGGCCGCCATCTTAGGTCTCTAGCACGGCAAGAATGCGTTAAAATAAAGTGTCAGACAACAGATGCCACTCACTGTATGAATCGGTGTAAGCGAAGCTTTAAAAGATTACTGCGCAAAACGGCACACTAGTGTAAGAAGCGCGCAGTCGTTTTCGGCGACGAGCACGTCCCGAACGTAACTGGCTCCAAATGGTAAAAGCCGCGACGGCGCACATAGGGCAACGGTAAACAACAAATTGATAACAGTGGTTATGCTGTGAAAACCGGTTACTGTCAAAAAGCAAACCATGTTGATGTGCTACAAAAGTTTTAGAATAGGTGCCCTAAAGAGCATTGCAGGTGTTAGCGTTGGGGCATAAATAATAAAATAAAATATACCATTTTATGATAAGGAGAGTAATTTAGATTTTCGTGTTTAATTACAATTTAGAACTTATTATATCAGCAGCAAGCAATTTTTGCGTTTAGTTTTGAGTAACCAACTTCACGTATACCTTCATCCAGCCAAGTCAATCCGTGTTACGTCTACGAGCCATAAATTCCGAATCAGCGGCGTCTAGTGAATCAATCTTTATTACACATGTTATTTCAGAGAAAGTGATAACCGCAATCACTTCTGCTAGCTTACTAACTTCACGCATTACCACGAATCGAGCCCAGTTTTGTGCTAGGTTAGAGCCGTCGCTTCGATGGGCGCCGCCATGTTTGTTGACGAAAGCTTTTGGGGTAGCTTTTAGGGCTCCCGCTAAATCGATGAAATAGCGTGCCCGACGCAAAACCCAAACACAGTTTCCGTCGTGCGCATGCGCAGCAGCTTCGACGCTATTTTCTTTGGGGCTCCAATACGTTTGAGGCCCGTATTCTAAAACTCTAATAATTGCTGGGGTTTTACGTGCCAAAACCACGATATGATGGGGAGGCATGACGCAGTGGGGGACTCCGGATTAATTTTGGCCACCTCGGGTTCTTTAACGTGCACTTAAGTACACGGGTGTTCCTGCATTTCGCCTTGATCGAAATGTGGCTGCCGCGTCTTTGAGCCAGCAGCGCGACACATCACAAGCTAAGCTAACACGGTGGGTGAAGTTCACGTGACGTGGTGCACTGATGTCATGGTGGCAAACATGTTTCGATATTAGCAGAATGGGTATCTGCATCCTTGATGTTACGGGCAAACCATCTAGAAGTAAAAGCACCAGAACCCACCTTTGGCGCGGGGTCTTGCTCCCATTCTTTTTTATACGTTCTCGCATACTTGGCCCACTTCGCCATGTTTGGATTCTCCTCTCTGAGGAGGATCCGATCTTACATCCAACCTATAGAAATGACTCACGAATGTAAGCACGAACAAAAATTCATCTAGCAGGAGAAGGAAAATGGCAGTAAAGCTTCGCGCAAGATACGTGGAGTATGTCGAAAGCTGTGCCCGGCGCGATACTTCACCCAGAATTAAGACATGGCCATGAACACACGGGGCTTGTCATCCATCCGTGCTTCCCTTCTTTCATGTAAGCGCCACGATAGCCATATTAGTACAGTGTACTGCGAAAAACCCACTACTCCCAGGTTCATCCCGATGCCCGGGGATCGGGTGCATAACAGTCAAGCAGGGTGTAAGCTTAAGCGCATCAAAGATAAAGCCACCGGCTTAGACAACGGCGCAGAGAGGGAAGGGAAGGGGAGGGGGGGGTCATTTCATGTATGCCCACACGCACAGCCACGCGGCCGCCTCAACCAGCTAAAACATAGCCTTCGAGATTTGCTTCTACCCGATCAGAGCCACCTCTGGAGCGTGGATTAGGGCACCACTTATAGCCCAAACAAAGCCAAGTCGCTGATTTTCAGTGGCCCAAATATAGCCACATAGCCAACTCGTCCAAGTCGACGCCAAAATATTTTTCCTGTAGCCCAATTTGGCCATATATAGCCAAACCTGGCAACACTGCTCTGGCGTCGGCACGGCAGGTTTCTGCTAAAGCCCCTTGATAATTTAGTTTCGACCAGCCTCGCCCCGGCAAGTGTGGAGGCGCAGCTTGGCCGTGATGTAACCGGGGAGATAAAGCTTGGAGCCGCCGCGACGGCGGCAGAACTCTCGTTGACTCTGTGGCGAGTAGATGTACCCTCGACATGGGACGACCAAAGAAGATCCGTACACCTGAAGAAGTTACCGCTCATCTTAAAGCGCGTCGCACGGCCATGTGAGAATCTGCGAGTCAGCGGTGAGCTTATTCGCAATACCGTGCCCAGCAGTATTTAGCATTTCCTAGTAAAACTTGGCCAAGCCTAGTAAAACCTGGAAGAAAAGCTAGGTCCATCACCAGTTCCGCTGTTAATTCCAGCCTTGCACCACTAGTGCAAGCTGCCTACGTTTTTTCAATGATGCTGTTGCATTTATGTCAAATAAAAGTTTTCTATTGTAGTGCTTAGCTTTACTCTATTGGGAGTGCCACGGTGTGGGACTTTTATAAGTTACCTGTACAACAAAGGACTTTGGAGGTCCCTAGCGTTTTATTATCAAGACGTTTGACTGGGTTTTGTGGCTGCTACTGCAACTAAGCAGTATACTGAATACAAGGTGAGCTAGAATCAGTCACATAATTCCCGAGCACGAGATATTCCTTGAAACGGCATTGACTCGCATGGAATGCTGAAGAATGAATAACAATGGCGGGCCACTTCGTGATATGCATGGCTGGAGAGAAAGGAAAGCAGTGTATATTGGCCTTCTTTAATTAAATGGAAGAAAGCTCAGCGGAGAAAACACTGACGTTGGGAGCAATTCAAGGAGCAAAGTATGCCGTGTGGAACGGTCGCAACTCGCCGAGAAAGAAAAAAAAAAGAGCTGTACAGGAGAGAGCACGCATTAGAGAACCTCTGGCAGAGTGAAATATTTCGCTAATTTCAAAAGCGACCGTGCTTTTAGAAGGGCCCCAGAAGGACCCACGGTTCTAGCCTTCAACGATGCGCTGAATCGCGCGCCTACGGCAACGAGGGTGCCAAGACGACCGCCTCAGATTTACGGCTTTAGTGAAATGGTGGGAGGAGGAACAAGCCAAGGGAAAGAAAATCGCGCTCACTGAGCTGCAATTTAGTGCTGGAGAAAATGGAGGAAACAGCTTTCGGCGTACTGTTTTGTTCTTGTCTTCCTCCTGTTATTCTTCCCTCCGTACTTACGCACTTATATCGTTGTCTAGTGAACTGGGGACGCAAAACGATATAAATAGGCTTACGCGACGAGACCCCCGAACTAAGGCTGAATAGCCTCGCCGGATTCTCGAAAGAGAAGGTCCCTACTCTGAGGGTTTTATCTTGAACACAACAACGCGTTCTGCATTTTCTTGAGAGGGCTTCTTCAGCATTTTACTGCAAGTACGTACTTGTGGGTCAGACAAATATAACGGGGGTTGGGGAAGGGGAGTGGGTCTGGTTGGAGTAGGAAGTTGGGTGCACCCTCTCTGGAAGGGAAACTAAAGAGAAACATGATTTCACGTTTATTTGTAAATTACCCTCTTGGAATACCAAAAACACCACGAGAAGACGCTTGGTAGATCAGGAAACACGTAAGTACTTATTTGAGAGGAAGCTTTAGCTCGGTCGCAACTTCGATGGGGCCTATTCAAATACATGAAACACGCAGAAACACTTTCCTGAGATAATCACTGAACCGATTTTATTCAAATTCGTTGCGTGTGACAGACAAAGTTATGTTTTAGTGACTTTCCGAAACGGAATTTTGATTTAATACATGAATTCCTAAAAAGAATTTTCGTAGATTCGAAAGTAAAAAAAAAAAATAGAAGCACGAAGTTTACAAATTAATAGCTCTGCATCAACAGATATCGCAGTTTTGTAAACGGCATCCATTAGATCATTCAAAGCGGACAAATTAGATATGTCAATTTATACCTTACGTGAATTCATTACGTTGTGTCCAAATGTTCTGCAAGAGCTGTATTTTCAGATTACTAACTTTTTTTTTAGATTCATGTGCAACATATCAATTTTGTTCGCTTTAGATGTACTATTAGATGCAATCCACAGATTTCTGATATCATTTTGCATTGCTGAGTTACAGACTTGTAAAGTTGATAGTATCTTTTCCTGAAAGTTTGCAATTTTTGACATTTTTAATACAACAGTTACCATCTAGCTCAAGAATTCGAATCAAACAGTCACCAGACTTTAAGTTTTCCTTTTAAATGCAACAAACCTCGTCAAATTTGATGCCAGTGTTTGCCGAGAAAAAAAGAATTCTACTTTTACATATATTTATAAAGGAGCACGCAAGCTAAAGCTTCCTCTTAAGGCAGGTGGCGACGCCGCCTTGGAGGTCTCGCACCAACCCCCCATGACATCACAGATTTGGACGGCGTCTGTTAGGTTCTAGCTAATTACTTACGGGTAAGAAAGGGGCTAAATTATGTCCTAAAGCAGCGAAGGACTGAACATCTTAAGTTTCGTGAACTTTCACTGAGCCCAACAGGTGCAAATACGAAAATCACTTTGAAATCCGGGACCTCACACTGCCGTACCAGCTTCGTGGTTTCGGCGCGAAATTCAAGAACTTCAACTTCTCTTTTATTGCGATAGCAATTATATGGACACTCAAAAGCAGATTTCTGCCGTCGGCGTCGCCGTCGCCGTGAGGTTCTGTATGACGTCAATGGAGATGAAATCGTCGCGCACCGAACGCTGTATGTGCGAGTGAAAGGGCGCGAGGGGCGCGCGCTTTCACGGGGAGTGAACGCACGGCGGAGAACAAACGCGCGTTCGCGCCGTGCTCCCTTAAGGGCTGCAGAAGTAGGCGTCTCTTTCCTCCTTTGCAATCACCATATATGTAGAGCAAACGCGCCTTCTTCCGACGCGCGAGAGGCCGTGGGGGAGGGGGAGGGAAGGGAGGCAACGTTTAGCTGCGGCACCAAGTGCCTATTTATATCAGAGGCTCCGGCAACAGTCCCCAACGCCGCACGCATTTTGAGCGAACGCGGGCAAAACGCCGACGGCGTCGACAATAGTTCTGCGTGTTGCCGGTGCTGCTGCATGTCCAAGTTTATACAGCTGATAAAGCTAATATCATTACTCCGTATAGCTCTCTACAAATTTGCTATCGCAATTGATGCTTCGCCTTTCAGGTGAAACTGCGATCACTTTTTTTTCTTCATAATCAACCTATTATTGCGAAATTAGCGGCAATAGACCTCTCAAAACAATACTTTATCAGTCTAAAATGAATGAGTGCTTTGCTGTAATGTCCCTTTAACCTCTTAGAGTTTTCTGAATGCCCATATTTTTTTGCATGTGCGTGCCACTGGACCCGCGTGGCTCGCATCGTCGTACAAGAGCAGCACTGAGAAGTAATGCATACACGTAGACGGTGCCGTAGAAGGGACTTCACCACGTATTAAGGAGTCACCTCGTACTTATATACTGAACGGTTTGTGATATGTTGTGCGGTGTCAACCCAAACTCCGAAATCAGCGAAGATTACAGTCTTCGCTGAGAGGATACTAGCAGGTGAATGAGGTTGAAAGCTTAGTTCGCGGCCGTCGTTTTAGGAAGAGGGATTTCTTGTCGTCAAGGCCTTTCACAAGAACCCGACATGCATCACTCTAAAAGATATCAAAAGCCGTCTCATCGCAAGCTAGGTACCAAAGTGACGTTCAATCTAGGTTCGCTTGTGATCATTAAAAGTCAACTCTAATGATCTGCAACTTCACCTTTGCTCGCCAAGGATTATATCTTGGTGCACACGCTTTAAAGATTGAAGCTTGTGGAGGCGTTGGTTGATGCTCTTCGGAATTTATAAAGCGCAGCGGGTAGTGCTCGATGGTATGGTTACATGCCCGCGGAAAAACCAAAGGCCACATCATATGACGACCGACTTTATCGTTGCTTTGTTCAAAGGCGCTGATTTTATATCTACCGTTTTCTAAACGGCCCCGGTAACAGGGCCGCCCCAATAACCGTTAATAGACCACTGGCAAACAATTTCAGACATCTTGGGGCTGCGACTTTGGTACGACCCACCAGACCTAACTTCTGACCTCACTTACGGGTACCCACCCCTTTCAGAATTTAGAAGCGCCTTCATAGAACGCAGTTTCTGGATCTATAGCACTGGTATTGTGGTTCTTGCGGCATATCCGTCGCCAAGTTGTTAGTAGGCGGATAAAAAGGCGGCGCTATTAACCACAGAATACGTCGACCACAGAGGATGATAGACGTTGCTTACTGGACAAAAAAAGAAGCGCCGCTGCCACTGACTTTGCTCACCATACGTACACACTGCCCGGCTCCGTGGCCAACCATTGTCACGTGGACCACGTCAGACTCAAAACACCCGTGCTAAAAGGACAGCAAGAGGACGAACCTGCGTTTCTTCTTTTTTTCTTCCGCATTCGGCAGAGCGCTCGCAGCGTGGCTAATAAAACGCTCGCACACAAGCACAGACGCCTTGGGAAAATGGAAGAATGTGTGCGCCCTCTCGAACGGGCAGATGCGGGAGATGGCTGTCGGTGGCCGGCGATTAATTGCGCCTAATTGGTGCTCCCCAAAAACGTCGGCCCACACGATTCACGCGCAGACCAGCCCATCAGGGCGCACAGAAGGCGGATTATCTCTCTTTCTTTCTATACTTTCTTTTTTTTCTGTTTTCACCGGAGGACACGAAGCACCGTATTTGCTCGAGTCTGCTGGCTTCCAGGGCTGACTGCATCCACAGCTGTCGTTATGCTTTCCACACACGTAGAGCACGATGTCCAGGCACGCAAAAAATACACGAACGGGCCCGAAACTGACGCCCCTAGGTTGGTGGCGGGGCTCGTTGGCGGAGTGTGGCTGGAGCTGCGGACCTCGGCACTCGAGCACGCAGCCCGTGGTCCCCCCCAATTCGGGCCCGCCGCGCGTGGCCCACGCACCGAATCTGGCCTTCCGAAACACGAGCGCACAGGAAATCGATCGTATATAGAAATGTCACGGTCGCGCTTAAGCTACAGAAAAGGCTCCATCTGCTCCTCCGATTTCTTTTTTTCTTTCTTGTTTTTCCTCAATGAGTGAACAGCGTTACAGGAGGAACAGGGAGGAGTGCAGAACGGGAGGCAGTGTTGCGGTGGCCGTGCTCTGTCTGTTGTACCAGGAAGGCGGCACTCACTCTGGGCAGCGACTGCCCGGCGACAACGCCTCCGGGCGTGCACACGAACGTACATCAAAGGACTATCACGCTCATCAGACAAGGCGTGTCTCCGCCTGCGCGTGCCGATCACGGGCTTTTGTCCTAGGTGCGCATACACGCCGCGAATCTCACAGATGTTTCCTCTGCCTATTTTTATTGCGATAGCATTATATGGACACTTCAACCGGATTTCTGCCGTCAGCGTCGCCGTCGCAGTGAGGTTCCGTATAGATAAAATCTTCGCCGCGCGCCGTATGCCCGAGCGGAAGCGTGCGGGGGCGCGCGCTATCACGGAGAGCGAACGCACTCAATCTCCCACGCGCAAGCAAGGAAGCGGGAAGCCAGCGCCGGAGGGAGCGGGGGGGGGGGGGGGGGGGGGGGCGCACTTCTACTCTGCCAACAACCGCGCTCGTCGCTCGCCTGCACCGTCTCTTATCTCCACACGGCTCTGACCTTTATGCACTGTGCCTTCACCGCTCAGTTTCTGTTGAAGCGATAGACCGCACGTACCTTCGCCCGCTGCAGCGTATGGGCTTGCTGCCAGCGTTTTGACAGTCATTGTCTGCAGTCATTCAGTGTGATCTATTCATGTTTGTTTGTGCGCGCTCACACCACGCTTGTTCATTCAGTTAGTAATAGTCGGGCCACATTTTCCAACGCACGCTACACATGTAATGCTGCCCGGATCGGCAGTGCAGCGCTACAGGTGTGTCCCTTCGCACGCGCTGCCCACGGGAAGCGCTTCTCATCAACACCACCGTTTCACACGCGCCTTCTCGTGGTCATCGAGTCTCTCTTCATGTCGGTCTACTTACGCCGCAGCACACCTGCTTACTTAATCAGCTCATGTTTACTACAATTCATATTACTACCAAAGCCGCTCACCTTACTTCGTATGACATTGCTGTGTTGCTATCGCATTCATTGCTTCGCCCTTAGGGCGAAACTGTGACATTTTTTTTTCTTCCCACTATACCGCGTGCCGCAGCATGTAGCCCGATGGGTGCAAAGCCTCGCGCACTCGAAGAGGCCGTCTCGATCCTGACGTGTACGCAAACATATACTACGTTCGTACGAGGGCTATTCATAATATACGTGGTCAGCCACGCGGAGGTTGCGCAATCGCTTGGAATGACAGTCGCGTTTCTTGTGCGGCACGCATGCTCGTCTATACCAACACACACCGCCGCCCCACACTGATATTTTCCACCCTTGCTTTCGAGCACCGCCACTATCCTCTATTTCTTCAGGCAGAGGGCGCTGCCAAGCGCTTCCAGTCTCGTTTAATTAGCGCTTGCGTCTTTGCCGACGACTGCAGCCCTCGGGCGACTGGCGTGGCTAAGTATACATCCACGCTGCCTGGAGACCGGCGAGAGGCTTCTTGCAGTTGAGAATTAAAGCGTCTCCGAACGCTCTCGTTTGTGCGATGGGGCGTGTGCCACATGCCGTCTTCCCTCAAAAGCGTTTATAGGAGTGACGCTTGTTTCTTTTCGCGACACATATCGTAGGCTGTGAGAAATCCAAGGCTTATACTCTGCACGGGCCAGCTGGAGAGTACCGGTTATTTGCATATAGCAGATACGCTTGTAGCTTTACGCTTATAGGCGGTGTTGCCGACCTATAGGATTTCTCATAGCTTAACGTGGGTGTCCAAGGCTGTTTCAAACTGCGGAAGCATTGCGCAGTGAGTCGGTCAATGACCTAAATATGTCGCACGCTCGTCTGCACCTGTTCTAAAACATCGCACACACCCGACACTTCACAGCCCGACGAGAGTGCATGAAAGTCACACAGTTAGGCGTATTCGTGATGTGGTATTCATGCGTATGATAGTCATGGCTTAAGGTAACATTATACCCGTATTTGCAGCCAGCAATGTGCAATTATACTCTGCGAATAACAAATATGACACGGAATTGTTTATTTGCTAGCCCTCTGGCCAGCTATTTCTACAAATCAGTGGTCCTTACTTCAGCCCATTAATCTCAAGGCTACAATTTAACGGCAGGTAATCAAGTTCTCGGGGTTCCAGTTGCATAATGAACCGCTTGATATTAGTCCCAAACGACGGTTTTATAACTGAACATAAAGAAACCCACCGTGGTGGTGTGGTGGCTTTAATGTTGCGCCGCTAAGCCCGAGGGTGTGAGATCAAACTCCGGCCTCTGCGGTGGCATTTCGATGGAGGCGAAATGCAAGAAACATCCGTGTACCGTGCATTGGCTGCATGTTACAGAACCACTGGTGGTCAAAATTAATCCGGAGTCCCCCACTACGCCGTGCCTCATAATCATATCGTGGTTATGGTCCGTAAAAGCTCAGAATGTTTTTAACATAAAGAAAGGCGCCACTTTTGCACATCTGCACACTGAAACGAGTTATTTAACCTTGTTTGCCTCCTTGCGAAGACGAACACCTTCTCACTGTGATGACATTAAAACTCGAAACGTGCTATGTCCGCAGCTGCTACTGGCTTACTTGATGAAATAGGACAAGGTAAGTCATTGGTTAAGCCAGGAGAAAATAGGCAGCGGGGTAACCGGCCAGCCACGCCTAACATCAGTTCCTCTTCTTCTCAGTGTTAAGCCTCTCGGAACCGCGATCCCTCAGCGAGCTGCCTGCTTCCTACACCGCTACAGGGCACAGGAGGCGCGCCGAACCGAAGAGTGCGTCCAAGGAGTCGCTTGATCTTAGCAGTAATCTGCGTATACTGATCGCTGAGACCACTCGCGTGAACGTGCGGTTTTCACGGTGCCTGTGAAGCAGACTCTCTCAGTTCGATATCCAATGGCTGCATGCCGATTCTGCTTGCCCGAGAGTGCATGGCCGTACGCGCCGAATCCCTCGCTGCTGCGTACGCACCAGTAGTCGAGGCCTGTCTTCGCCCTCACCAATTTACGCGGGGGATCAATTGCTGCCTGGCACGCGAGGAGCCGCATAGACGCCGCGGCGTCAGCCCCACCCTTTCTGGGGATTTATATGGGCGCCGAATCGTTGGTCTGCTGAGCGACCGGGCTATAAGCAACATTCTCGGCTTTTCGGGTGTCGCTGTTGCCTGAGATACGCCCTGTATCGACGCAGATGGTCAGCGAGAACAGGTATAGGGCTGGGCCAGAAAGTTCGCCCGACGACGGGGCTGTGGCTCAACGATTGGAGGCCGCCAAAGAGTTCGGTTCACGGTAGCTGCAGTTAATAAGAGTCTTGCACCATATCTGTCGCGTCGTCGTTAACACAGCCTCCACAGCGATTGCTCTACAAGCAGATGGCCTGCGTGTACAATATACGTATAGTTGCAGCGTCCAAAGCTTGACGGCATTTTTAGAAATGAGTGCAGGTAATTCTAATAATCATGAACAATTTTTGAACTTAACATAGTTATCTAGCGAGTGGTCCTCCATGTATATATGCACAGACATGTGCTGGCGACTTGTGAACAGTTGTGGCAGACAATGACTACCGAGGGCAGTTTGTGATGCGAGTTTCATTAAAGGTTGCAGTCATCTACAGGAATGTCCTTGCTGTTCTGGTATTTCCTTTTTATTATGATCTTTTTGGCCTGCAGCTGACATCCAAGGCAGAAAAGCCCTCGTTTGCGCATAGATTGACGCAATTCATTGACCTTGCGCGTGGCCTTCAATGTGAATGCCTTTGAGACTCGCCTTTAGTATTGCAGTGTCTTTCTTTAGATCTTATTTATCCACTATTTAATGATGCCAGCATCGCAAGAATGATTCTTCAACACCTTTAAATCCGTATGTTCTCGAGGGCTAGCAGCGTTAGTTCTCCTTTGAGGTTGGGAATTATTAAAACGAAATACGAGAGTCTGTCACAGCTACTTTAGGCTGACGTTATTGCGACCTGGGCGACATTAGAACGCGAGCTTAGCTTACTGTCACTACTTCTCCTCTTTTTTCTGTCTTCTTTTTCTCTTACTTTTTGGGAAAGATTGATCTAGCGAGGGGCTTGGCAATTTAACTATAGGATTGTTGCAAACATTTCCATAATTTCTCTCATCCGACAAGATGAATATTGCCGGCGAGGATTGATCGTGCATGAAGCAACGTCTCGTGGAATGAACAAATCCCTATCTCAACTAATTAAGAAAGCAAGTATCTGGCATAGTTTCACACAATTTCCTTGAGCTGAATACAAGGTGATTTCTCTGAAAAATTTGTTTTTGCCGGGACGTTAATATTCCTGCAATGTGATTATAGACACCGTGGCTACTCGTCCGTATAGAACACAGCTTGAGTGCTTCTTACGAAGTAAGCCAGCTACAGTACGGCGTAAGCTTTGGTTACGTTCCTGTGTTGATTTACCAGCAATTAAAACTCATGTCACGGAAGAAAGTTGAAAAAAAAATCTGTTGTTGCGCCCTCGTAATAATAACAAACCTCTGTACGTTATAACCTGGCGCAGCATCTATTGAAAAGCGAAGGCGGTAGTCATTCTCTGTTCCTTATCAAACGCTCGATCGTAGCAAAGTATCATAGGTGAAGTGCAGCGGCCAGCCGCCGCCTACCTCGCTTTTCACATAATCTGTTCTGCCATCTCCAATATACTGAAGACCGGCCAGCGTGCGAGCGTGCCGAAATATATGCCACGGCGAAATGAATGAGACGGGCACTGGCACCAGCTTCTTTCGCGATCGGTCAACCGGTATCGGAATGGATGGCTGCTGATTTATTTGCAGAGCGTGCGCCTACTGTGCATGATGTCAGAACTTGTGCGCAAGAAAGCAGCCATGGTGCACGAGACGCTGGGTAGTGCTACTGGCCGTCAAACGAGCGAAGGCGGATATACGAGGGCTGTTCTGAGAAGTGCTGTATACAATTTTCTGTTGAGTGTTTTCGTTTCCTTCTTCCCCCGTTTGGAACTCGGGTGTCATAAAACGAAAGAAAGAAAGAAAGAAAGAAAGAAAGAAAGAAAGAAAGAAAGAAAAGCGCATGATGGAAGAGTAACAACGGCGGGATGCAGCGTGATAGAACGAATTACCATTTAGTGATGTGGTCCACTTTCGTCCTATTCTCCATACCTGAAACTCGCAGGAGCGCTAAACTTACGGGGTGTGAGCAGCCGGTGGGAGCAGAGGTGGTGAGTGCGAAAATGAGCATCAAAACTAATCACAGACACTGCTTTGTTTATCCATGCTGGTGTCTGTAAGGAACGACTACTGCGCTCACACCCGCATGCGCACCCTATTGGTAATGAGAGCGGGTAGGCGTATTCTATTGGTGGCGCCAGTCAACGTCTACTTGCGTTCACCCCGTGGTTCGGATTCATTATAACAGGCTCTAGCCTGCAACACGCGCGAAGCGGTGTTGGCTCGTCTTGGCATCGGGCGGCGTCGGCTTGTAAACTTTAACAGCGTAATTACAATGCTACGGTCATGACCAACATGTCCGTCATGAAGGGTATATGCTTTTGTCGGTAACCACATGAAACGCATTTCGAGAAGGATGACAGTGCGGCCCTCTAGTGTAATGTTAAGTAGATGCGCCGACACCGTGCGACACCAGGGCGAAAATGTGCTACAAATACTTTCGGCGTTTTTTCTTCCTTTTATCTTTTTTTTTTTAATGCCACTCCTTCTTCGGTGATGCAAAGCTTTTAAGACAGCCTCGTGTACGTCCTTTTCGTGATCCAACGCCTTCCAGTGAGACCGCTCCGAACTCAAGTCAATATTTGCTGGAACACAGATGAAATGAAACTCTCGGAATGGTTTCAGAGTATAGGGTGATGTACAGAGTATACAGCAGTAGCCGTCCTTATGTTGTAGGATCCAAGGCTTGTTACACTGTGTGGCACAGCTCGTCGACTTCCAATCCCGTTCCTCGCCTTCGCTCCTTCGTTTGACCATATAATTGCGATAGCAATTATATGGACACTTCAACCGGATTTCTGGCGTCGGCGTCGCCGTCGCCGTGAGGTTCCGTATAGATTCCAAGGGCGATAAAATCGTCGCCGCGCGCCGTATGCGCGAGCGAAAGCGCGCGGACGACGCGCGCTATCACGGAGGGCGAACTCCCCCGCGCGCTATCACGGAGAGCGAACGCACGGCGCAAAGCAAACGCGACTGTCACACGAAAGGCCGTGGGGGTATGGGAGGCAGGGAGGCGGGGGGCATGTGCTCCGGCACCGAAGGCGTATGTTGCCAGTCAATCTCCCACGCGAAAGCAAGAAAGCGGGAAGGCAGCTTCTCCTCTACCAACAACTTCTCCTCTGCACTTTGCCCTGCGTTGGCGGTCGCCCGCACCGTCTCTTATCTCCACACGGCTCTGATCTTTGTATGCGCTGTGCATTCGCCGCTCAGTTTCCGTTGAAGCGGTAGACCGCGCGTACCTTCGCCCGCTGCGGCGTTTTGACAGTCGTTGTCTGCGGTCATTCAGTGTGATCTATTCATGTTTGCTTGTGCGCACTGCCACCGCGATTGTTAATTCAGTTAGTAAGCCAATGTGTCCAACTTTATGCAGCCGATAAAACCACTATCCCTACTCCGAATATCTCTCTACTAATTTGCTATCGCAATCGATGCTTCGCCTTTCGGGCGAAACTGCGACATTTTTTTTTGATGCAGTTGAGTTCAAAACGCGATTGTATTTCGTCATCGATATGCTGGAGGGAGATTAGTGACTGTGAAATTCAGGGATGATACACTGCTTATACGTGTACGAAAGGTTCAGTGTGCATGGATAGGACCTTTCTTTCTCACCTTCTATTTTAATTTCTCAATATTCCTTGCTACTAGCCAAGTGTGTAAAGCGATTCAATTCTGGCTTCCAACGCAGCTGCCATGCTCTTGAACACCAGCCTGGTGGCTTGCTTAGTCTTCCGCGACCCGACGTTTGTCGAGACCTCCAGCTACATTGGCGTCGATCTCCATTGTGCTTAGTTTATACTGAACCTTTACGCATTATTTTCTAGTTTTGCCAGTCACTAGAGCCACCCAGGCGTTCGTGGCTTTTCAACTACTCCTAATTAGTGGGCACAGTTGAATAGGACGAGTGCCTATAGATGTCTATAGGTACTCATACATGCCACCAACTTAACAGCCCTCCGCGGTTCCGAGGTGGGTCATAGCTTTGGGAGGTAACGCATCTCGAATTTAACAGCTTTCCAGCTACAGCCAGGCCTGCTTTTCTCGCTGTAGGCACACTGCATCGAAGCGGTTGGTTGGGTCTCTCCGTATTCGGCGCCGCCCTCGGAAGACGCTCCCGCGTGACGAAACGAGGGCTCGCTGTCTGGGCGCGGCGTGGCTGTCGAGGCTAGTCCCTCGCACATCGCTTATCCACGCAGCTTTAATTGCAATTGAAGTTGGAGAACCAGCTGGCTGGGTTTCGCTTCGGTGTTCCTTCCCGCCATGCCGGGTCACGTGACTGAATGCGTGTGACCCTGCAATAACGTTGCAGTCGAACGTTGTTTACGGGCTAGAGAGAGCTGTAAAAACAGAAAGAAGTTGGAAATGAGGGTGAGAGAGAGAGACAGACAGAACGACTTCGTGCGGTCGTCTCACTTTCACAGCCGGAACCCCAGGGGTTCTCTGCACGCCGCGTGCTGATGCCGATGCTGAGCGAGGCGCGCCGCACATTGCGACCGTAATCGACAACAAATGAAGCTTCGCGTACACACGAGCCGGCGGGCAACAAAAAGCCACCGCCTCCCGCTGGCAAAAAAAAAAAGTCGATTCGAAGCGTGTGTTGGATATAGAGCTGATAGCCCAGCACGTGCATTGCCGCGGTGCCTCCTACGAGCGGCAACCGAAGGGCGGGAAGCCCCCGACGCCGCCGTCGGCTCTGCAGCTAGACACTATCGATCTCGGCCGCCCCGAAATCTTCGGCAACCAGCGCCGACGAAGTCAAAGAGGCAGAGAGTGCCGGGCGGCGGAAGGAATACGAAGGCGGCCGACGGGCGCTTCCGCCCTCCCCATTGCTAGGATGCCGTGTTGTTGACTGCGAGTGAGAGTTGGCCCCCTCGAAATACGCTCTCTCCCGATCGTTCCAGCTTTCGGTGGAGAAGCCAGCCTTCCAGAAAGGAACCTGTCGGTCGGCCGTAATTATATAGGAGGCCCCCGCTGCGGGCAAAAGGAGCAACGGAGCTTTATAAGCCGGCTTCCCGTTACCGAGGTTTTGCACCTGGTCAGACACTGGGTACGCGGGGTGAAAGTTATCGCATTGGCGGACGCACCTCTTGTTTTTAACAATATTACCGGCCAAAAAGTGCCTGTTTCATTGCGCTATTTTAGAAATGGATGCTAATTTCATATTACCGGCCAAAAAGTGCCTGTTTCATTGCGCTATTTTAGAAATGGATGCTAATTTGGATGTACGCAGGCAGCATGAATATTTACAGCACGTTCTTTTCCCTTCTTTCTGTTTCAAGAGAAAAAAATTTAGCGTAGCTTGCACTGGAGGCGCAATATTGCGTTAGAGACAGCGGAGCTGATGGGCACCTAACTAGTCCTGGCTTTTGGGCTAAGCTAAGCACTACCAAGTCATCCCGAGCATTTATTGATTATTGATTATTTGTCGATTATCAATTAGCTATTGATTGGCTATCGATTGGCTACCGCAAGATATTGGCCACGTATTTGGGCTAGGCTATGCACTACCAAGTCATCGCCAGCATTTTCCGGAATTTATTGATTATTGATCTGATTATCGATCAGCTATTGATTGGCTATCGATTGGCTACCGATGACTGACAAGCTTAAGTAGTCGCAATCAGGCCTAGATATACTTAGCTCAACTTCGCTAGTTCAAAATAGTATGTGCCATTGCGCTTGTACCCTTTCTGCACTACCGCCAGGATCGCCCACATTTTTTTCTTTTTTTTTTGCGCATCGCGGACTTACGGCCGGCTTAAATAGCTCCGTTGTGAAAAGCACATTTGAGGAATACCATTCAAAGATTAGAATACCTTTTTGCAGTAAAGTATTTTCACTCCCCTTATATGTATAGTGTATTTTTTGAATTTTAGCAAAACGAGTAATAATTGTGGATAATGAACGTGATGTTTCAAAGGCACCAAAAGTGAAAGCGTTGATTCCTGCAACTCTCGTCGATTGCTGTTCTCAAATAACAAATGTGGCTCGTCAGTGTCTAAAGCAGCTGCTTTGGTATGCGAAAGGATGGTCGCAACGGTCAAGGACAAATGGCTGCACGGCCTTCATTTTTGCCTATGGCAGAAGGGTACGACCTTCGGGAGCTGCTTATGGGGTCACAGACGTATCGCACATACTAAGCGAGGCTACCTTACCACTATTTAGCGAAATCAGTTCATCACATTTAAAGGCCTAAGGAATGCTAACACATCAAAATTCAGCGCACGTACTGATAAAAAAAAAACCTCTTACGCTATTCATAATTGTTCGTTAGATCATATTTCCGCAAATCGTGATGCTGGACATGTTATTAGCGAATGCAGCTGGCCAATGACAAAGAGGACTGACGAACGAAAAGCGTTGTGAAGATGGCCCCTGGGCTTTCCTGCATGCAAAAAGGGAACAGCAGAGAAACACGCCTAAGCACGGCTTCTGCAGGGGTGGATTCGTCCAGCCGAAGGAACTGTACTAATAGGTCCTGATATGCTAGGAGGCTGAGAGGCCTATCTACCATAGCCAATGAGCAGCACACTTTAAAAACAACGATGACGACGACAACAACAACGGTCGCGTTGTCTCAGTGCATCTGTCCACGATCGCTTGGCGCTTGCGCGACCAGTCTGGGCACCACGGCTGTTGAGTCTCACGAAAAGCAAACCTCATCGGCAAGTGGTCGGTACCAGTAGCGCTGCAGCGGCCTCATGCCGTAGCCGTAAAAATCTGTGACAGAGCCAGGCACGTCGCCCACGGGTATAACGGGACTGAGGCCGTCTTTCCTCCCGAAACCGCCCCTGCCGTCGCCTGCCCGAATACCTGTTTGCCGGAATACTCCCCAGCCCCTCCCTCCGCACCCGTCGGGGTGGGGGTGCAGGGAAAGTCGGGCACACAAAACGTGATCTGCATTGTCTAGCTCCCTCAAATTTTCCTTCCCCTTCAGCATCCACGTTTCTTTCTCTTTTTTTTCTCGCTTCTTTTTCTTTCTTTTTTCTTTTGTTCCCAACGTTGCTGAAATGATCGCACCCAATGTAGTTCTCACTCTCCCATTTTTTCCTAGACGGGAGGGTCCCTGCTCATTTCGGTGGCGTCCACCATCTATCTTTCTGTCTATCAGGCACGCGTCCTTCCTCTTCTTCCTCCTTTAATGGCACGCGGGAAATAGGCGAGCAATCGAGAGCACGGTTGGGGATCGATAGCCTCGAGTTGCTCCTGACGACATTGTCCTGTGCTCAAGGACTCAAGTTTTATTTCATGTTACGGCAATAAGGCTATATTTCAGGCAGGACAGAGATAATACACATGTAGTGCAACTAGCATGTACCAGAAAAATGAAAAAGTTCGAAGCGAGTGAACAACCACCGCATAAAAATTACTTTGCTAGTGATAGTGATGAATAACTTTCATTTCAAACCGAATCCAAGTCGCGCTCCATATCAGAATACACTAGTTAGTGATAGAAAAAAAAACAGTTATTTATATAAAATATTTTTATGTACTGCGGAACGAAGTAGCGAAATCTTGAAAGTGTACTAAGGATCTTTGAAAGCTTAAAAACCTTCATGTCGATGAGAGATGAAGGTATTGAAGGCGACGGTATGGAGCAAGCTGTGGAAGCGTATTTCATCGACTTATGGGCTAATCTATTCGTACGTCGACATTGGGTATTCTGGATTTGGCAGTTGTAACGAAGGGCTTTCTACACAGTTATGATATATCAGCTGTCTATAACGTATACCGGAAAAGGTTATTTAACTGACCCTTGGTATGAGGGAAAAATTAATGCTTGAAAACACTCACCTGTACCGAGAACGAAACTGTTTTTCTACGCCGCCAAGCTCATCGTTTCCTCAATATGGTGAACAACAGGTATTTCAGTCTTCGTCTATGCTTGTCGGTTATCCGCGTACTCTTGCTCCTGCGAAGCCTTACGCGTATATATATACACGCTTGGGGAGGTGAGTGTCTTCAATATTATGCAAGATAGTCAGCACACTCTCCGTGATTTGCCACAAGTTGAGGCAATTCAAAAACAGTTGTTAGTGATCTTTTCAGATGAGCAATTTTCTACACAAGCGTACATGTATTCCCATGCTTCCGCAGCGAACGTGCGAATTCATTTTGCTGCCGGTGTTCTTTTTATTATGAGAAAAAAAAATGTGTCACACGACTTGACCTGAGGGAGCCTTCGGCTCCCCTGGGCCACAGTTTCTCAGGACCAAAATAAAGTTCTTGTCACCGTCACCAACTAAAACTGCTGGTCATATAGTACACAGGAGCACAACGATTCCGTAGTTTTTTTTTCTTCATTAAGGGCACCTCAAGATCACTTGTTACTGAAACAGAAGACTAATCCAGGAAACCTGAAGCTCCAATGATTGATGCAAAAGCTTTGTAGAGCTTCCATGCGACGCCACGTAGTGCTTTAGTATCACTTGTACTTCATCATGGCGTGCCAAAATGTAATTTACTTTCTTGACGGCACACTTTCGATTCGATGGCAGGGCATGAGTCACTGCTGCATCGACGTAAACCCAGACACCCTGTCCAGTACGCACAATGCCATTGCCGCCGTTGCCCTGCTGTGAAACGCATCAAACATGCGGGTCTGATGTGCACAGAGTGAGCCACAAACATAAACCAGCCTTGAACCTTAAACGACCCCTTCGCCCGCTCTGTCATGGGAATAGCGGCTACCGTGGAATCGAACACCTGCCGCGGCCCCGTCTCTGCTGGCGTGGAGCTCTTGCTTTGCCCCGGATGATGTCATCACCATGCGTGCGCCAGGACGGCGCTCCGGGAGGGAACGGTTGAAGAGAGGTTCGGATACGGCTGCTGCAACGCGCGTTGGGGCAACACAGTATTTCGAAATCCGGGGCAAACTCCTGAAAGGTCCTTACTGATCGCGTGACCACTCTTTCTCGAACGCGCCAGCCGGGTGGCTCTTCGAGCACTGCCTTCGCAGAAAGCTGTGCAACATGAGCGCTATGAAGGCGTGGTAGCGCATGCCGTCGGAGCTGGTGTGTGTAAAAATGAGATCGCCGACACCATCGTGTGACGGCTGTAGTAAGGTTTATTGGCGCGCTTATTCGACTGCGTATGTCAGCAATACAGGCAAAAATGATGGCATTATTCTGACCTTCGGCCAAACCAGATGCGTCGCAGGGTACTGTCATATAACGTTTACTAAACTGAAACTGACTGTATAATTGCGCTGTAACAGCCTCTGACTGAAACGTCAAACATAATGAAAGTAGCGAAAAAAGTGTGGCAAGAAAGGTAGGCTGTAGGGGCTGATCTTTATTATTTATTTATTTATTTATTTATTTATTTATTTATTTATTTATTTAGGGTAGTACCAAGGCAAGAGCATTAGAGAGAGGAGTGGTAGACAAAACTACACAATCAGAAGAAAGAGCAATTATAGATAGTACAAAAGCAAAATACACAGGACCGATTAATAAGAAAAAGAAGGAACACACGCGAATCCTATTCATACAGTTTTATCCATGGCATTTTTAATGCAGTGATACATGGTTTTGAAAAGACCACGAGTGCTTATTTAATTCTAACTATGAATCGGCTATCAGAGTAGTCACAGATATAATTTTTTTTTAATGCACACGTTCTCTCTGTGGCGTAATTGCAGTCTTGAACGGCAGGTTTGAAGCGCACGCAGTGCTTTTTTTTTATTTAATTCGGTGGGCTTGCCGCGAGGCAATGCTTCCCTCTTTCCCTCGCCAAGGGTGCCTTGATGCGCGCGCTCACGCCCGCATCAAGGCACCTTTGGGTGTGTGGGTGTAGGGGTGTGGGCAGGGTATCGAAACGCAACTGAACGGCAAACCAGAAAAAAGAAACAACATCCACGGGGTGAATGATGATCAGCTCCGTCATGTGAACCGTGAATGTGTAATTCACGTCACTAAATCTTGAACCAATGACACGCGCCATATGTGACGTCGTTCATTCACCATCTCCCGCTTATTTATTTACTCTCTAGTTCTTACGCAGCCATTTACACATGAACGTGCAACGCCATCACATGAAGAGAGTATAAGGCGGAGATCTTACACCAGCTTCTTACACGGCCGTAACGCGCTAGCACAAACGCGTTAGAAACGCGCAGTCTTTCGTTACTTTCTATTTTTTTTTTTATTCGGCAGTAACACCGAAAAAAAAATTTACGGCTTTCGGTTCACGTTGGCCACCTTATCCAGAACTCCTCAACCGTACATTGCCAGCGGTTGTGGCTCAACTATGCTACTTCAATTTTAAGTACACAGCATCTTCTCGTGCTTTAATTAAGCAACACCGTTAGCATGGTTTTCAGCGTATCGCGTCGGGGCAGACTAGGGGCGCTATAACGTAAATGATTCCAAACTCTTTTGATTCCAGACTTCTGACGTAAAGTTTACGCAACCACCGACGCAAGCATCGGGCGGTGACCCGCAGCGTTGTCTGAACAACCCAATCAAACAATCTCCTCGTTCATAGGAGGTCATCTTTGTTCGCTTTCAAAACCATTAGCATTGTCTACACTCAGCGGTTTTTCATATCTAGTTGGCTGACAAGGGGCGAGGAGCACGCTTTAATGGAGAGGGTTTTGATGGGGCCGAGCCAGCACACTGAAAATAGATAACCGCATGAGGAGGGTGGTGCGCCTTCTCCGATTGGTTGGCTTCGACTTACTTAGCTTGGAGTGGCTGGTCGAAAATCGCGGCGGCGTACAACGGAAGGATGAAAATGCCGCTAAAACAGTTGCTCAGCAAGGAAGAGTTTACAGAACGATGTCGTATGAATGCCGAAAGGGCTCGATAACGTTTTACTGCCACGCAAAAAGGTTTATCATGCGCAAATAAATACATGCTCACCGACAGGTGCGAGTAGCGAGGGCTTGAGCAATCGTTGGGCGGCCATCTTCTATTCCTTTCGGAACGGGGCAGTCTGTGGCTATTCAGAAAAATTTTCAGTTTTGTTCGGCATATTAATCCATTTTTTTTCGCGTACACGTCACTTTGACGCGGTGAGTTTCGCGGTTTTGTGACGTCGGGTGGCAGACTGGCGAAGTGGCCGTAGCCAGAAAACATTGGACCAATAGCACAGGGCTAATGGTGAAAAGGCGTCGAATCAGGAATAATTATTTTTCTTTTGTGTGGTTTAATCATGCATAATCAGTCTGTACACGTTATATCAGATGGGGAGCTATCGCAGTTTTCGTGAGGTCGCGTGACAGACAGGCGAAGTTGGGAGTGGCCCGGAAATATTTTGACGAATGGTGGAGGCTGATTTCTGAAATGGGAATCAAAACAGTTTACAATCATTTTAAGTTATAGCGCCCGAGGTGTTGCATTAACGCATCAATATTTGGATCGCACTCGACGCGCGGACTCGCAAGGCTGAGATGCGTGCAAATAACTGACACAGTGGAGCCCTAATTGCTTACTGCTTGTCCGCAGTATGACTGTCCATAAAAACAGGATGTTCAGTGAAAAAACATTACACCATCTTCCCGTAGGGGAACCCTGAGTAGTATGCGAAGCAGCCATGGGGTCGACTCAAGGTAGTTTTATCAGCTGTATAAACTTGGACATGCAGCAGCACCAGCAACGCGCAGAACTGTTGTCGACGCCGTCGGCGTTTTGCCCGCGTTCGCACCGAACGCGCGCGGCGTTGGTGACTGTGGCCGGTGCCTCTACGGCGCCTACCGTCGCGCCTCTAACCTAAGCTGCTTCGCATTATCGCGCGCGGAGCCGCAGGTGTTGCCATTCGTTGCGCAATCCGGACAGGAGAGGAGCGTCAGAGAGGATAGGAAGAATGCCGAGAGGAGAGGAGATGAGACAAGCAAAGGAGAGGAGGGGTGGAGGACGCGCATGCGCAGTAGGGGTGTGGACGCACGGCGGATGGATGGAGAGAGGGAGGCAGTGACATAGCCGCGACCATAAGCTGCTTCGCATCTAAACACGTATTACTGGGCCCTTGGTCGGACTTATCATTGCGACAGCAATCATATGGATTTCTGCCGTCGGCGTCGTCGTGATGCTCTGTATAAAGTCGAAGGGCGATAACGTCGTCGCCGCGTGTCGTATGCTGTAAGTGCGAGCGAAAGGGCGTGAGGGTGACCCGACGATGGTGGCTCCATATTGCGCACGCAAGGGAGGCAATCGGGTAGGAAGCGCAACGTCTTCCATCGTGCGCAAGGCACCGGGAGGGAGGGGGCCGGGCGTTCTACTCTGGCGATACTGCGTAGGACGCGGCCACGCTGTGGCCGGCTAGGTTTTATCTTCAGCGCTATCTGCGATGGGGGACAGAGTACGCTGAGTGCTGATAGCTGCGTGTGCGCTGTGTTCTGGCCACTTAGTTCGCGTTGAAGCGAGAGGCAGCGCGAAGGTCAATTCGCTCGCTGCTGCTGCCATGCTTCCTCACTCCAGCGTTTTGACATTGAGTGTGCGCGGTCATGGAGTGAGATGTGTTCATGTTTGTGCGCGCGTGACACCATGCTTGTTAAATTTAATTAGTAAGTGAATGCGCGCGAAGGTGTACGACCGATAAAACGACTATCCTTATTTCGTATAGCTGTCTACTAATTTGCTATCGCAATTGATCGTTGACCTTTCGGGCGAAACTGCGACTTTTTATAAATGAAAGGGTCCATCAAGGCTCTCTTAGAATATTTAGTTAACAATGCCTAGATGCAAGGCTGTGAACGGCCCCTTGGAACACGAACGTGTATATAATCGCATCCAACTTCCTGTCCACATCGTTACTCCTTGGTCTCCTATTTTTCTCCTCTTCGCTTTCCGCATTAGCAGAGTTGTAGAGCAGGGGACCTCTGCTTTTTCTATGTATATTTTCCCCTGTCTCCCTCTCCTACGTTCCCTCAATAAAGCTTCGCTTCATACACATTTCAGCATTAGTGTTGAATCTGCGTAATTATTTTGTAACGGCGTGTGGCCTGAAGAACAACGCGAGTAATCTTTCAGTACAGCGTGGTGTTGCACAAAATAAGTTTGCTGTTTTCCGGTAAATATTATTTGGATACGCAAATGAACTTGAACCGATTGGAACCGGTTTGAACCGTTAATTTGTTGGTCTAGAGTTGAACCGGAACTAAACCGTTTCCGGTTAACCGAAATGAAAACTGAAACAAAAAATATCGGTTCGACACCCTGGGTGTTGTGCGGGTTAGGGTGAGTGAGTGAGTGAATCTTTGCGTGCGGGCGTGCGTATGCCCTCTCGCCGGCGGCAAAGGCAGCCATCATGACCTGACGTCTGCACCGGCAACGGCAAAGCCTCTGACCGTCTACCACAGCGATCACAAGGCAATACTGCGCAACTGTAGAGTCGTCCGTGAAAGTGTGAGTGTGTGCGTGTAATCAACGGCTAGATGGTCTAAAATAAAGGCTATGCACCTTAACGAAATGTTTTGTCATTCAACTGCAGCGTTCAAAAGGTACAATCCTAAACAAGCAATCAAATCACATATGCATCGCATCGGGTCGCGCAGCATTTCTTGGTTTCGTTGCGTGGTCGTTGGCTTTGGACTCTTAACTTTGATTCAGTTTGCATGGGAGAAAGCTTCGCGTTCAACCATCATCCTTTAAGAAAGAGGCTTTGATTTTTTACACCTTGTTGGAAGTACGTAATAATTACGGATATACCATGGCGGGCAAAACGAGCCCAGTGCAGACGGTGAGGATACAGTAAGAAAGGCACGCATGGCGCTGTGTGTCTTTCACAGAAGAAAGACGGCGCCCTGTGTGTCTTGCTTTCCGCGTGCCCTGTCTTGCCGCGACTTTGGTTGTTTTGCAGTCAGTTACCAACTAGCCCACGCCTATATACCAGGCCCAGACCTTATCATACAAACATTTCATTCGGGGATAGTTGGTCCACCTTCAGTTTTTATGGTATAATGGAGACAACAATTGGCGGAAAAAATAAATCGGAAGGAGGATGTCTTTCTAAGGTATGCGATGGACATGAAGAGAGCCCACGGCCCGCAAAGCCATGTTCCTGTGAAACGTCATTTTATATGCGTAGTGTCTTTACGGTGCATGAGCTACTGCCAAACTCAGTGCCACTGCTCGAAGTTATTATGGGCTCAATACAATAG
Organism: Dermacentor silvarum; assembly: GCF_013339745.2. Taxonomy (NCBI): domain Eukaryota; kingdom Metazoa; phylum Arthropoda; class Arachnida; order Ixodida; family Ixodidae; genus Dermacentor; species Dermacentor silvarum. The sequence goes on along the minus strand of NC_051159.1, from coordinate 56,783,184 downwards.
CCGTTTCCGTTGGCGATGTTGTTCGCCGCCGCTGTCGGTGTCCTTCGCAGCTATCGCCAGGAATGAGAAACACCTAGATCCCGCCGGGATCGAAGCCAGACCCTCTGTGCGGGAGTCATCTACTCTATCACTGCGCCACGCCAGCGCTTGCTAGGGGCTGCGGAAACATGCTCTATGCAGGTGTCCTAGCGCGCGAGGACTCACGCTATGAGATGTGTGCGCCGCGTAGCGTCGATACATGCATTGCAGTTGGATAATATTGCACCAGGCGGCACACAATACAGCAGTTGCATCGTATCGTGCCACTTGTCCCGCGCATGGAGTTGGTATACTGACTCTAGAGGAAAAGCTGGGCGGAAAAAGCGGGAACCCCAAAGGCGCCGCCATGTTGCTACGACTCATTTTTGTAGCACTGAAAATATTCAAAATATTAGCAAGCGCTTATACGTAGCACGTAGACACAGACAACGTTTGAAGTTCATTCCGTGTATGAAAGATCGGATGGCTGTTTAGAAAATTTTGATGTAATATTTACAGTGTTTAAAAGGATTCGTTTGCAGGTGCCTTAACTAGATGGCGCCACCGTAATGACGGAGGATCGAGATCGCGCTGATTGCGCGTCTCGTCTGAATCGCATCTCGACGTCTGCGCCTGCGCGCCTGCATACGGTAGCAACATGGTGGCGCCCTTGCGGTTCCCGATTTCAATGCATGGACGCTATGGGGAGCTTTCCCTCTAGAGTTGGGTATACTAACTTTATGGTTCCGCGATGTGAGATGCACGCCGCGTAGCGTCGATAGGTGCAAACTTGGTATTGCAATTGCGTTGTATGCCACCAGGTGTCATGACATGTAGCAGCTGCATCGTATCATGCCACGTGTCAAGAGATGTGACATGTGCGTCGCGAAGTCTCGATTTACTCTTCTGTACACGTTATGGCGACTCCTTGCAAGGTACGTACGAGCCATTGTTGGAAAATAATGTCGCAGTTTCGCCCGAAAGGCGAAGCATCGATTGCGATAGCAAATTAGTAGAGAGCTATTCGGAGTAGGGATAGTAGTTTTATCGGCTGCATAAACTTGGACACATTCGCTTACTAACTGAATTAACAAGCGTGATGTCAGCGTGCACAAGCAAACATGGATAGATCACACTCAATGACCGCAGACAACCACTGTCAAAACGCTGGCAGCAAGCCCAGCCGCCCGCAGCGAGCGAAGGTTCTCGCGGTCTATCGCTTCAACGGAAACTGAACAGCAATGCACAGACGCATACAAAGGTCAGAGCCGTGTGGTAGATCGCTTTCAAGTAACGGGGCGCGCGACAGCCCGCACCGGCGCACAAAGTACAAGCGCAGTTGTTGGCAGAGTAGAAGCTGCCCCCCTCTCCCTCCGCGCTGCCTTCCCGCATTTCCTCCTGTCGCGTGGGAGATTGAGTGGCCAGTTTCCCGTGCGGCCCGGTTGCAAGATACGCATTTGGTGCCGCAGCACAGCGTCGCCCTCCCTCCCTCCCTTGCCGCCACGGCCTTTCGCGCGACGGAAGTGGCGTTTGCTCTCCGCCGTGCGTTCGCTCTCCGTGATAGCGCGCGTCCCCCGCGCGCTTTCACTCGCACATACGGCGCGCGGCGACGATTTTATCGCCATTGGACTTTATACGGAACCTCAAGGCGACGGCGACGCCGACGGAAGAAATCCGCTTGAAGTGTCCATATAATTGCTATCGCAATAAAACCAAATCGTAGAGCAATGCGCGCGGCTGCAACCAGGCGATGTCGGGCTCAGCAGACCGCTGTGAAGGTAGCAGCACAAGCCGAAGCGCGCCGTCGACACCGGGTGAACAGTTCAGTTCGTTCTCAGTGAAAGCGACGCTTCAAGTCTTCGAGCAGTTTACGACGGTCTACTATGGTGCCGCTACTCTAGCTTACGCTGATACTATGCTGCGTGTGCAGCGCAGGCATGTGACTTTCTTTCTCTCGGGACAATAACCTATTAGCCTGTACTTTGTTTACTGTGGCGTTTGGGTTTCGTGCATAAAATTAAAAAAAAATATGGGTGACAGTGCCATGGCCATCTGGTACACGCGTCCGCATTGGCCTAGCTTCAATCATCTGCTAACGCCAGCGAGCGAGGGAACATCTTCTTTTCGCCGCATGACGGACGCTTACCTTGCATTAGTTCTTATTCAGTTTCCTTCAAACTTTCGCAGCAATCGTCTCGGGCTTCCCTGAATTGGGCATTCCCGCTAACAAGGCACACACAATACTGCTGAAGAACCTTCTCGTGTTTAAAACCAAGAACTTTGAACCTAGCTAGACGTGTCTCGAATCCATATAGCCGTAGACAATGCGCTTCGCTGCCGGCTCTGTTGCCTATAGATAGCTCACTGCGACCAGTCACGCCCTTAGGGTACTGTACTGTGCGCATCTCCCGGAGAGCTAAGAGCCTCGTTGCGCCTCGTCTCTATATCCCCGCCCCGCTCGTTTTCCTGCTGCTTGTCTTCTTCCCATTCCGAAAGAAAGCGTATACGCTGCACTGAATACAATGCAGTACGACTTGTTGATATCTGACTGTGCAATCTTCGAGCAGTTGCGTGCACCGCAAAGCGGCAACCCGTAGTATATTGCCACCGGCGCGAACACAACACAGAAGAGCGTAAGCTTTAAGACCGTGCGCTCCGGCTTCCCACACGGCCGACGCACGCGATGCGCGTACGGCGGAGTCGGTTGTCGTTGTTGTTATCGGTATACGCGCCTAACGGAGCCACGGTTATTACGGCCCGTTTCGGCGATACGTGGGCGAAATCGGGCACTCTTCACGCGTGTATACGATGTTCTCATTCACGCGAGGGCAGCGCAGCTTTTTGCGCGGTATGAAATCTGACATCTCCGGGAGGAGACAGTGTTTCCTGCATAGCGTTCTATATAACCGCAGTGGGGCCCCCGTGGTTCAGGCGACGGCTGGAACGCGTGTTCCATTACTCTTCGGCGTCGCTACGGGAGGCGCCGTTCTTTGGGTCCATGGGTGTCCGGCAAACAGCGGGCAGGCGCCGTTTCCTGCGGGGGCGACTAAAAGCCCAGCATGGTTGCACCGCTCACGCCACGTGAGGCGCCAGGGCGCGACTTATACTCGCGCGCCGCCACGAATTAAACGTTCGCGCGTTTCACGCGGTGCACCGTTGGCTTAGCTGCGTGCGTTGCCATGCAGCCGGACATGCGCTCGTGTTGCGTACGAGCCGCGGTTATCCTACACCGCCGGCGCTCTTCCGGCAACGAAGCCGCCGGTGGCCCCCCTCTAGTATATGCCCTCCCGTGTAAGCCGCGGAGTGACCTGCCCCATTCTTCCCACTCGGCGTTTCCCTCTGCCCTATATGCGTCGTTCTATCATATTCACGGCGCGTTTTGGACTCGCGTTATGTTTAGCCGGGAGAGGTCGTTACACCACTAGGAAGGCATGACATCTGGCTGTCGATAAACTAGGCGAATCAGCAGGGTGGTTTTTTGCGTTCGATCAATTTGAAGAACAGAATGCAAAGCTTACAATGCTTACATTGCGTTCAAACCAAACCGACGACCCGACGTACTGCCTTCTCTTAACGTTTTCTAGACAAAAACGTTTTAATGGACCCTTATAAGACCCTGCAATGTAATCCGATAGAGAATTAATTATTAATTGGAACACTCTCCTATTTGGAACAAGCTCCGAACGACGCTCCGATATGCGTGTGAAGAAATATGGAGGGGTGCAAGCTGGCCATAAACGACGGGCTTTGCCTTATGCCTCATCAAATTTTTTGCTTCCTCTGAAAGCTGTTAGAGATCACTGGGATGCAATTATGCCACAACTCCCACGCGTTCATATTACTTTTGTCTGAGCCTGTATCTTTGTCATTGCGCTATATTTTTGAAACATGGTAAGTACCGCAGGCTTCGAGTCAAGGAAACAGAATAAGTACACTGATTGTCCAAGTGGTCATCTTACTCTGTTTCTGCAAAATACGTAACCCTATATGATAAATTAAGAACGCGATACATATCAGAAAAATAACGCATACCAGCAGGCAATCAATATTTGTCATGCTATCCACAAACTTGCTCAGTGGCGTTGCTTTCCATCTGGCAATCACCGCGTATAGCCGTATTTTGAATGATATGTGTGTGTGCTTTGTTTTGTCTCTGGCCGCAAAAGTGTCCGATTTTTTTAAACGTTTCAAATCTTTAAATTACATTTTACAAAGTAAATTGCACGATAACAGCCTCTTTAGTTCCTGAGCCTGCGCTTCGCAGGGAACGCCTTTTTACCTTCACAACGTGTCCATTTAACAGTCTTCTACTCACTCAGAAGTCCAATTAACCGAACGTCTTTACCGATAGGTGCACTGGTTAAATGTTATTTTAATATCGGGCGTCCTAGCAAAGCTATTCTCGGGTAATGGCTGGCGCTGAGCCACCTAAAGCATTCCAGAGCCATGAGGCCCCGTAACGAATGAGGCGTAAGCATCCTCAATGTCCACATTCACACAGGAATAGCCCGGTGTGCACACCGGATGCAGGTTGAACCATCGCTCAACATTCTTCAAATGGGAGCAGAAGCCGCGGGTTCTTCGGCGTCGCAGAGGCCCCTCTTCGCACGCAACGTGTCAAGCTAGGATGGCCTGTGTGGACGCGGTGCCGAACCACGCGTGTTTTCCAACCGTATTTACGGTGCTTCTTGGAGCGGTGCGCTTTGCGGTGTTTTTCTAGGCGCAACGCCGTGGCCACTAGGGACGCGTGTCGTAAGGCGCGGTTTGGTGGCTACCGACGCTGGTTTTTGAAAGGTGTTATTTTAAAGGGTCCTTAGCCTTTACCTCGCTATGTCTCCGTATGTGCGCCTGTTCTTCATTTAGTAACCGAGAGCTTGTAGTCCACAGTTACAACCGAAGGCTACAGAGAACCAGGAACAGAACTCGTGCACTCGCTGAATGGGGCGACACCTGTACCCGTTCTACGCCTTGTCGTTTCGTCAACCCAGCAGTGGCGCCAGCTATAGTTCTCGAATCTCTACATTTCACACTCAGAAAGCACAAGAAGAGACGAAGACAATCCAAGAAGAGGAGAACGTTCTGCAGTCGAAGAGAAAAAAACAACGTCCGCATTACACTCACACTGCATGACTGCTGTTGTGTATGTGACCATGACTGGTTTTCCTTATAACTTAGACCGAATGCCAATACATTAAGCCCGTGTTATCGCTGAAAACGAGTTCATTGTGTACTGCCAATGCAGAGCTGGTAGCGGAGGCACATTCGAAGTGCTTACGGTTACATTCCCACCTACGTGTGCGTGTTGAAGGCAGAATAAGCGGTATGAGTTCCGCGAAATGGTTCAAAATGGAAGGCTCCTTTTACCCGAAGCTCTATTGTGCCTAACGAAATGTCTTGTATTCCACAAGTTCGCTCCGACAAAGCCGCCCGTCTCACTATTTATACGAGTAGAACACTGGGCCTTGATGTCTGAATAACCTAATTTACCGCGTACAAAACATAAATGTCAGCAAACATGGCATTTAATGCAGCAATTATTTATGTTTTCTAAGCAAATTTTACATAATATACCGTAAATACTTGCAAAATTGATCTGCAGCGAGTTATATTTCCTGTATATTTAAATAAACACGTTGTTTTGTTTGATGTATACGCTCTTCCTAGTGAAGTTTCTTGGATTTCAATGTTAATATAAGATGCTGAGTCAGAAGTATTGGATCAATGCTGAATTGAAGCCTTTTTCGATGAAAAAAAAAATAGATAAGAACACTGAAAATTTAGAGGGCTGAAGTCAGCAACCTGATCGGATACGTAATGTCAATGGGGCACTTTTCCTTCTTTCTTTCTTTCTTTCTTTCTTTCTTTCTTTCTTTCTTTCTTTCTTTCTTTCTTTCTTTCTTTCGTTCTTCTTTTGTAGACAGTCTGAAAGAATTTGAAATAACTTTTTCGCCAGGCTTGAGATGGTTGATGAATCATCTATCGTGTGAGTTCTATTTGTGCACTTTATCGTCGTCATCTGTATACACTACTCATCATCATCTTTTGGCTAGTCGGGACCTTCGGCAAAGCGATACATCGGCCGACGTCTCCTAAGTGGTAGAGGTGCTAGATTTGATTATTCGTTGTGACCACTTTTCACATGGATTATCAATTAACAAACAAAACCTGCCCCTTCTTAAATTACGGAATTGTTGAAAACGTACTGTAGTCAAAATGCCAAAGAAGATGTCAAACTGCCTGCAACATAAACCTACGTTAGCATATATATATATATATATATATATATATATATATATATTATATATGGTGTAACTGTCTATATATGTTGTAACATGTCAAATAAAGGAGCAATATTTGTAATCAGAGAGAAATTTGTTGAGCGGCTGCGTAGCGAAAAATATTCCGAAATTTCAAGTGTGCTCGAATTGGGAGGTACACTGACAATCCTTCAACTTGACGACAGTAATTATGAACACCCGAGAGTTGTAATTGTTCTCATTCCGTTCATCCTTGCTGCCTATGAGCGTGAGATCCTCATTGTTAAAACGTTTACGTTTGTGCAGGAGCCTCGGACGTGGAGTGAACTGGGTAGAATGAAAGTGTGGCATAACCACAAAGAGGCAACAAAAGTGTCTTTAAGCATCAAAACCTGTCAGAACTCCTCATCTGACACAAAAAGTGAGCTGAAGCTTCAGCATTTAATCATACCCAGCACCAGAAAAGTTTTCCTAACACGGGATCCGAGTAAAATCTCAATTTCATCGCATCCTGCGCACACGTACTTGAACGAAATGGTACAGTTTATACTTCTCCGTAAAATCATCACATTGCTGACGTACATTTCAGACTCTGTGGCGAGGTTGTGTTAAAATTTAACTTATTCTCATTTTCCCTACTCCGGAACCTTCTGAGGTCGGCTGTACATGCACTAGAAGTTTATTATTTTTTTTTATACAGTGGCATTGCCCTTATCGTACTCTAAAGGTAATAAAATGAAATGAAATGAAAAGCTAGCTCATGGAAGCTGTGGTACGCGACCGCCATCTTTTAGTTCGCTAAATAATTTGTCCTTAGCAATAAACAAGGTCAATGGGTGGTTCAAGTAACCATAAAGAAAGGATTATACATACGTAACGTATGCATATGCACCAGTTTTAACGATACATTAAATTTGCGCACACTGGTCAGTTTTCTTGCGTGGTTGTTCATCACCTATTACAGATGATTTAAGAGAAATCGAGACCAAACGCTGAACTTATGCGTAAAACTACCAATGTGCCGTATTATGCTGGTTTACCATCATCAGTCTGTTTGTTCTATTTTATCGTTTGCATTGTGAAGATTGTATCAGTGTTACAGCTTGTAGTAATAAATTCTTGAATGCATTAAGCCAAGATGAAAGAATAAAAGAGAGAAAAAACGAGAGGCGTAGGTGACATTCAAAATATTATAAAAAAGGAAGCAATGTAAAAGAATAGGCGAACTTTACTCAACAGACTGAACCGATGTAAGGGAATCAGTAAGGAACTGAGAAACCGTGAGCCACGTTCAGCACAGTTGAAAAGTCATTTGATTTTTATAACGACGCGCGCAAGCTAAGAAAGAAATACGCGCACTCACGCAAAATGTGGGAGGCCGGCGATTCATGTGTGTTGCTGAGCAGCACGTACGACCAAAGAAAAAAAAAACATAATAGAAGAAGCTTCTGAGCTGGCCGAACGCAAAAGAACTAAATCTACTCTCTGGCATCATTAGACATTCTAGGGAGTACCGTTACCTCGCCTGGAAAGCTCTGCGCACGGGTCCTGATAAAATAGGATAGTTGAAGCAGGAGCGCAAACGCAGAATCATCGGTGCTCATTGAAAGAACGAAGCAGCGAAAAAAATAGCTAAACTTCTGCCCGCCAACCAAAGATGTCTTTAGGAGCAATTCACCGGCATTTCCTCATCGCCGTACAAGTTTGCTTTTTCGCTATATTCTTTGCTTGATGGAAAAAAGCCAAGAAAGAAACATAACACGCCTCAAAAAGGGCTGTCTGTGTGATCGACTGCTTGTTTTCCAGATTGTTTCGTTTTGCATCGAGGAAAAGAAACAACAAGAGAACACGGAGATGGTGCTTGGAGGGGAGGGGGTGGGAGGGAGTTGAAAGTAATGGGCGAGTAGGGTCACGGCCGAGTTCGTCCTCGAGAGCGGACTCAAGCCCGGATAGCCTACGGGCACCATTGACCTGAAACTCCGCATGCTATAAACACTGGCCAGCCGTGCACCGTTCGGAGAGAACTTGTTATTGTTTTTGTTGCGTATCGATCATGTATGTGGCTTGGAGAAGTTCCCGAAGAGAAATTTGTAGTGTTTTCTTTTTCTTTTTTTTCTAGTTGTCGAACAATAAGCTATAAAAGAGAGACCGCGCAGCGAATGCTCGTTGCTTGAAAGGTGCTGTTTTAGACTTTACCACGCCTTTCAGATCAGTATTGAAGACTAAACAAAAGAAAAGAAAGCTAGAAACACGTGACCAACCGACCAATTTCTCCGGTTTATACCGAGCGCAGCAGGCAAGCTGCGAGTCTGTCTATGCACTGATGTAGGTGTTGCTCGCTGCTCGAAATGTATACAAGATTCACGTGTCTGCCCCGCAAGGGAGTGGCAGTGAGTCGTTTTTCTGTTGCTGTGCAGCTTGCCACGGAGACGACGCGATTGAAACTCGCCGTCTTGCTCAGTTTCAGTTTACAGTGTTTCACTTACAGAAGCATTTAGCACCGAGTAGCTTGTAATACCTTAAAACCCCTCTGTTAGCGATGAACACAGTCATCGACTCCAGCAGCATGTTATACAGATGCTGAGATATGTTCCGAAGCTATAGCTACTACTACAACAGTCAACAAATAATACGACTGTGGCCGTCCGGGATACCTTAAATCGTTTTCAAGGGCTGTGCAGAGAAGAAAGGTGATAAAATTGGCCATTTGTCGCGCGTTTTATGTGTGGTTTGATTGCAATGTTAATAAGGTTTCCCTCAATGGACAGGCCTTGTACGGGATGACTAAACAAAAACAACAATAGCGATGATGATAACGAGAACAAGAATTGCAACTACGACTTATAACAGGACCAACTGAGCGCTCTGCCGGATTAACAGCCTGGCCTGTCGATTCCCCTTCAGGTGGCGAAGCAACACGGGTGTCCGAAAGAAGGCGCGCCAAGCAGTCTACCGAAACTCTACGGTGCTATACGCGGTGTGTGTCCGTCGAATCACATGACGTTTCTTTCCCATCAGCTGGGAAAAAATTGGCTGTGGTTTAGCTCTGCTTAAACCTAGTCGAGTAGCGATAGCTACAGACCCCCGGCTGCGCTTAGGCTTCACTTGTACGGCCTCAACTATGTCTGCGGCGACGCGAGCTCTCCCCTTCTATCCCGGTTATCACAGCTGCGGAGCGCGGGGTGTGACGTCATACAGAGGGCGCAGTGAGCGCCCAACGGGTAAAATCCCTGTATAAGAAAAGTACCGCCATCTACTCTTTCCTCCGCCGCCTCCTCTTCTAAAGCGCTTGCTTTTTCTTTACTTTTTGCTTGCGAAAGCCAAGTCGACGGTGGCACACCTAGAAAGTCCACGTTGAAGCTTTCAGGCCGGCGACTGCGGCTGCGCAGAGGACTTTCAACATGGCTCTGAGGCGGAAAAAAAGAAAATATAAAGAAGTGAGGCGCGCTATCATCGTCCAATAGGAGATACAGGATAACACAGGAGAGAGCGAACCGGCATTTGTCAAAGGATGGCGGTACTTTTCTTATATAGGGACTTTACCAACGGGACTTTACCAACGGCTACCAACGGCAGGATCCGTGGCCGCGCGGCGACCGCGACGAGCCGTGTTGCTGGAGAATCGAGGGCCGTGGTGGGACGTCACAGTGCGGCCACGGCTCAAAGTGCGGCGACGGCGAAGAGACGAAAACCTGGCGTAATGTAGCTATCGCTACAAAACACACAGTGGGATTGAGTACGGACGAAACTCACTCTCGTTTCAACGCTCGGACCCATTTTCTGGCGTTCTTCTCACCGGATGTACGTCGCGGTCCTGCGAATACAAGCGGCAGTATCAGCAATACTCTTCGCAAGCTCTTTCTTCGTACGAGTCGGTCGCCGCCCTGGAAAGAGAACACATCCTTTTCTTTCTTTCACACTTTCCAAATGTTTCCTTTCCGACTGCACGGTCGCCCGGCAGACGTAGTGCGGGCGTGGTTCACGGTTGCTGTGGCGAGAACCCGCAAGCGTTTCTTATATCTTCTCTTTTATATCTGCTTGTGAAGGTGCCTTTTTCTATGCCTAATTCTTTTTTTTCGCGCTTACTCCTCTCATCTTCTACAGGAACCTACGTTCCGAGCATCTTACGCACCTCATGAGTCTACTACGCTAGAACCAAAAGTGTGTTTCTAAGTTGTTTCGATGTATGGAAATTTACTTTTTGACGTTTTTGCATAAAAAGGCACCTAATGAATGAAGACTAAAAGTAATAACTTTTCGTAGGATTTAGGGCGCAATTAACTTGTAACACTGTTGTTATGTACAGGGGAAGACATGAAAATTGACAGGCTTCTGTTTTAACGCACTGCTGCATCTCGCCCTTGTCACCTTTGGCCGCTAAACTTAGGTGGCTATGTCGGTGGACACAAACCTGAAATATGTATATTAAACAAATACATACAAGTGTGAAATAGTCACAAAGTCATGGCGCAAACGCGACTGGCCCATGCCACTCGAAATGTGTCGCTCGATGCGTTGCTGCATAGCAGCTATTGCCCACTAGGCAAGCCAACTGCGTGGCTCTTAGACGAAGATGTTGCGTTGTCGCCAATATATTTCTTGAACATTATTCATTGAATCATGAAACTATTTTTTGTGGCGGCTATCAAACGTGCCATTCACTCAGAATATTATCTGTTATTTATAAATTACTCGTTGTTCGTTCTGCTGCCCTACGAATGCACAGTCGTCGAGAGCATCGCTCACTGAGCAACACATCGACGTTAGGCTGTTATATTGACACGTATACATGTTTATCTTTCGCCGATGGCCGCTTTCCACCGGCTAACAAATGTTAAACGTTATCGCTCGGCGCAGGACGCGCCTGTATCAGAAGTTTCTAGAACGTTATCGATGCTTCTTTCCGTTGCCTGTTTTCACCGACGCTTGTGTTATCTGAATGTATGAGCGACGCGAATTCTCTAGAACTTTCTGGAAGACACGCGCGTACCAGGGATTATTCTGGAACCTTCGATGACTCAGGTATAAAAGCCGACGCGTTTTGCCGCTGATCAGATTTTCGACGATCGCCGACTGTGTTCGCCGCTATCGTTGTGCTTTGAGTGTACCTTGCTTTTGTGGGCACAGGTTCGCCCAATAAACAACCAGTTTCGTAGTACACAGTTTTACGACTGTTTTCTTCAGCGTCACTACTACGTGACATCTGGTGGAGGTGCTTTTGTGTCCATGCAGCGGACACCCCCGCAAAGCCGCGACCCAAGCCCGAAACCGGAGGACGAGACCAACGTCGCCAAGGACCAGCGAGCTAGCCGCAGGCAGCAAGGACTTTTGCCAGAATACGGACTTCTTCCCGAGAAGACCACAGCGATCAAGGCCAAGTCAACGACCACAATGGCAGCCCCAGCGTCCCCCATCCTGCTGCAGCAACCTCGGGAGCCACCGACCTTCCGTGGATCATCAGCTGAAGACCCTGAAACATGGCTGGAGACGTACGAGAGGACCGCGACATTCAACAAATGGAGCGACGATGACAAGCTGCGCCATGTCTATTTTTCGTTGGATGACGCTGCTCGGACATGGTTTGAGAACAGAGAGACCACCCTGGTGACTTGGGACCTATTTCGCGAGAACTTCGTGAGGACCTTCACGAGTGTCGTACGGAAAGAAAGGGCTGAAGTTCTCCTGGAAACCAGAGTTCAATTGCCGAACGAGAGCATCGCGATCTTCACGGAGGAGATGACTCGCCTCTTCCGCCACGGCGACCCCGACATGTCTGAAGAAAAGAAAGTTAGGTTCTTGATGCGGGGCGTCAAGGAGCATCTATTCACCGGATTGATGCGCAAACCGCCCAAGACTGTGGCAGAATTTGTTTCGGAGGCGACAACGATCGAGAAGACGCTTGAAATGCGAGCCAGGCAATACAACCGCCGTGCGCTGACAAACTACGCCGAAGTTCAAGCTCTAGGCGCCGACGACCTGCACGAGGCGATCAGAGCGGTTGTACGGGAAGAACTACAGAAATTATTCCCAAGATCGCAGCCTCAGGTGGCTACAATCGCTGACATAGTTAAAGAAGAGGTTCAGCGATCACTGGAAGTGCCAGAAGTTCCGGCATCGCCTCAACCACAGCCGCAATCGATGACCTACGCCGCTGTCGCCCGTCGTCAAGGCCCCCCTCCGCGCTCGCGCCAGGGCCCCGCAACGCCGCAGTTCCGTCGTCCACCGCCGCCGCCGCCAGCACGCCCGCCCGTCGCCCAGCGCAGCTACCAGCGGAAGACGGACATTTGGCGCGCCCCCGACCACCGCCCGCTCTGCTATCACTGCGGGGAAGCTGGCCATGTCTACCGCCGATGCCCATACCACGAGATGGGCCTACGAGGGTTCGCCGTCAACGCGCCACGTCCACAGCTTGGCGAGCGACCACGTGACATCGCCGACTACCTTGCCGGAGCCCAGTGGCAACCACGACCATCCTCACGCTCGCCGTCACCAGGCCGCTACATCTCGCCGCATCGCCGTCAGTACAACGGTCCCACCCGGGGCCGATCTCCCAGCCCTTACCCGGGAAACTAAAGGCAGCAACCGATGGAGGTGCGGTTGCTGTACGACGCAATGCCGAAGATCCTCCGACGCCGCCGACGACGACGATTCGCGATTCATCACGACGAGATATCAGCACGCCGCCTAGCAACAGCCGTGACAGCACTTCGCCGCCGAAAGAAGACCTTCCGACGCAACGTAGCAGCAGCAGAGCAAGCCGACGCAGCCGTGATCCGACGCCACGAATTAACCGCAACGCCAGACGCCGGTCTACCGATCTAGACGTGCTCATCGATGGTCATAACGTCACCGCTCTCGTCGACACTGGCGCCGACTATTCCGTCTTCAGTGGCGCGTTCGCCGCCAAGTTGAAGAAGGTGAAAACAGCCTGGCAAGGACCCGATATCCGGACAGCGGGAGGCCACCTAATAACGCCGACTGGAATCTGCACAGCGCGAGTCACGGTAAACAACCGCACTTACCCGGCGAGCTTCGTAATCCTGCAGCACTGCTCCAGGGATGTCATCCTAGGCATGGACTTTCTAAATCAACACGGTGCAGTCATCGACTTAAGGTCCAAGTCGATAACGCTTTCAACGCACAACGCGATACCACCGCATACAAGCATAAGTTACCATGCCTTGAATGTGCTTGAAGAACAAGTCACCGTTCCCCCTCGCTCCAGCGTAATGATTTCCGTCGGCACCGAAGTGCCTGCAGACATGGAGGGCGTCATTGAGGGCGATCATCATTTACTGCTCGACCGAGAAATTTGCCTCGCTAGAGGCATAGCAGAGCTACGTGCAGGGAAAGCAAGGGTGATGCTCACGAACTTCAGCCCCGAATACAAGCACATTAACAAAGGCACCACGGTCGCCTACATCGACGAAATAGTACAAGCCAGCAGTGCTTTCGCCTTCACGGATTCCAGTGCACCTACAACGCCGACTATAGTACCTGAACCAACTTTCGACGTCAATCAGAACCTTCCCAGGCATAAGAAAGAACAACTAAAGGCTCTGCTCCTGCAATACGAGGACTGCTTCTCGTCGTCATCAAAAGTTCGACAAACCCCTGTCGCCAAGCACCGCATCATAACCGACGAAAATGTCCGGCCACTCCGTCAGAGCCCGTACCGAGTTTCGGCGCGCGAACGCGAGGCCATAAGGCAACAAGTCGACGAAATGCTACGCGACGACATCATCCAGCCGTCCAAGAGTCCGTGGGCGTCCCCCGTTGTGTTAGTGAAGAAGGATGGAACCCTATGTTTCTGCGTCGATTATCGTCGCCTCAACAAAATCACGAAGAAGGACGTATACCCCCTCCCACGGATTGACGACGCCTTGGATCGACTCTACAACGCAAAGTATTTTTCATCGATGGACCTCAAAACCGGCTACTGGCAAATAGAAGTCGACGAGAGGGACCGGGAGAAGACGGCCTTTATAACACCAGACGGACTCTTCGAGTTCAAGGTCATGCCGTTTGGTCTTTGCTCGGCGCCTGCCACTTTCCAACGTGTCATGGATACAGTACTGGCAGGCTTGAAGTGGCAGACTTGCCTCGTCTATTTGGACGACGTCGTTGTGTTTGCCTCAAGCGTCGAGGAACACCTCCGGCGCCTTGAAACAGTTCTGCAAGAAATCAAGACCTCCGGACTCACGTTGAAGCCAGAAAAGTGCCGCTTCGCATATGAGGAGCTCTTGTTTTTGGGCCATGTCATCAACAAGTCTGGAGTGCGCCCCGACCCTCAGAAAACTGCGGCCATCTCCAACTTTCCTCCGCCCGCTGACAAGAAGGCAGTGCGTAGATTTCTTGGACTGTGCGCCTATTACAGGCGCTTCGTCAAGAATTTTTCACGGATCGCTGAGCCACTGACGTACCTCACGAAGGCCGACGTCGAGTTCAAGTGGGAGACGCCGCAAGTCGAAGCATTTGAAGAACTGAAGCGACGCCTGCAATCGCCGCCAATACTTGCGCATTTCGACGAAAATTCCGATACCGAAGTCCACACCGACGCAAGCAGCGTAGGTCTCGGCGCCGTGCTTGTGCAGAGGACTGACGGACTAGAAAGGGTTGTAAGTTACGCTAGCCGGTCGCTATCGAAGGCGGAAGCAAATTATTCCACAACAGAAAAGGAGTGCCTCGCCATCATTTGGGCTATATCAAAGTTTCGCCCCTACCTCTATGGCAGGCCCTTTAAAGTTGTAAGCGACCACCACGCCTTGTGTTGGCTAGCTAACTTGAAGGATCCTTCAGGTCGCCTCGCACGATGGAGCCTGAGACTTCAAGCATTCGACATCACCGTCGTTTACAAATCCGGGCGAAAGCACGCTGACGCCGATTGTTTGTCTCGCGCCCCCGTCGAACCGCCGCCACAAGACGACCAGGATGACGACACTTTCTTGGGACCCATCAGTGCCGACGAATTCGCCGAACAACAGCGAGCCGACCCTGAACTAAGGAGCCTTGTAGACTACCTGGAAGGCAAGACCGTCATTGTGCCGAAGGTGTTCAGGCGAGGATTGGCGTCGTTCTTCTTGCAAAACGACATTCTCCTAAAGAAGAACTTCTCGCCTCTCCGAGCCAACTACCTCCTCGTGGTACCCTCAGCATTGCGTCCAGAGGTTCTGCAAGCACTCCATGACGACCCAACGGCTGGACATCTCGGTTTTTCCCGCACTCTCGCGAGGATACAAGAAAAATACTACTGGCCTCGCCTCTCTGCCGACGTCGCCCATTACGTAAGGACATGCCGAGACTGCCAGCGACGCAAAACACCGCCGACAAGACCAGCCGGACTTCTACAGCCAATCGAGCCACCTCGCCGACCATTCCAGCAGATCGGGATGGATTTACTGGGGCCTTTTCCGACGTCGACGTCCGGGAATAAATGGATCGTCGTCGCTACGGACTACCTCACCCGCTACGCCGAAACAAAAGCCTTGTCCAAAGGCAGTGCCGCCGAGGTAGCCCGATTCTTCGTTGAGAACATCCTCCTGCGTCACGGTGCCCCAGAAGTCCTCATCACCGACAGAGGCACGGCCTTGACGGCAGAACTAACTCAAGCCATCCTGCGGTACAGCCAGACAAGCCATCGCCGCACCACCGCCTACCACCCGCAGACGAATGGCCTCACCGAGCGCCTAAATAAGACCATCGCCGACATGCTGGCAATGTACGTCGACGTCGAACACAAGACGTGGGATGCCATCCTTCCGTACGTGACCTTCGCATACAACACGGCCGTGCAAGAAACGACGCACATGGCGCCGTTCAACCTGGTCTACGGAAGGAACCCGGCAACGACGCTTGACGCCATGCTGCCAGACGTCGCTGACGAAGAAAATCTCGACGTTGCCACCTATTTGCAGCGTGCCGAAGAAGGTCGACAGCTCGCCCGCCTGCGCATCAAGAACCAGCAGAGGACCGACAGCCGACACTACAATCTACGACGACGCTACGTCGAGTACCAGCCCGGCGACCGTGTTTGGGTCTGGACTCCGATACGCCGACGAGGACTTAGCGAGAAACTGTTGCGCCGCTATTTCGGACCATATAAGATAATCCGACGTATTGGCGCACTGGACTATGAGGTCGTTCCAGACGGCATTTCGCAATCACAGCGGCGCCGGGCACGACCTGAAGTCATCCACGTGGTGCGTCTTAAGCCTTTCTACGCCCGCTGACGAGCTTATAGGTACTTTGTTACTTTGTTATTTTCTTTCTTTATTACGCGTCGTTTTGTTTTCGCTTTGGCGTTTGTTTGTAGCATCGGGACGATGCTTTTTAAGGGGAGGGTATTGACACGTATACATGTTTATCTTTCGCCGATGGCCGCTTTCCACCGGCTAACAAATGTTAAACGTTATCGCTCGGCGCAGGACGCGCCTGTATCAGAAGTTTCTAGAACGTTATCGATGCTTCTTTCCGTTGCCTGTTTTCACCGACGCTTGTGTTATCTGAATGTATGAGCGACGCGAATTCTCTAGAACTTTCTGGAAGACACGCGCGTACCAGGGATTATTCTGGAACCTTCGATGACTCAGGTATAAAAGCCGACGCGTTTTGCCGCTGATCAGATTTTCGACGATCGCCGACTGTGTTCGCCGCTATCGTTGTGCTTTGAGTGTACCTTGCTTTTGTGGGCACAGGTTCGCCCAATAAACAACCAGTTTCGTAGTACACAGTTTTACGACTGTTTTCTTCAGCGTCACTACTACGTGACAATATGAGCAGTGTACTGACGCGAGTTCAACAGACTGATTGTTATGTAATGTGACCCTACGGCAGAAAACATACAGGCTGGCGAGCAATCCTCGTCAGGAAGTCAGTGTTGTTACAACAATATAATTTTTGTGGAACAATTTTAGTGTTGTGTGCTTGTTGGACTAAACGCACATTAAACAATCAGATCAGAGTGTAAAATAAGCTGGACAACGCGCTTGTTTTGCTTCTTAACAGCCGACATAATGTCGACCCACTTGAACGTCCTACTCATCATTTGTGGAGAATGCCTGATCTAAAGCTTGGTGTAAAATTCCTATTTTCGATCATACAGTAGCACATCCTAACGAAGCCAGTAATAAAATGGCGCCAACTCGCGAAACGATGCTTGTCGCCTGTTTAACATTTCCCCACACTAGCGAGATCTACTCGCAGCCCGTATTCTCAACCTATAACGGGGGTTCGTTACCTATGCACGTGGTGTCTGGTTGGGCCGTAAACCACGCGGCCGAAGCCAAAGCCGCAAGGAAACTAGAAGGGTTTTGTCCTTTGAGGCTCGCCGGTGAGTAGTGACCATGGTATACATATCCAAGCCCTCTCTCGCTAAATATTTGCAGTGATGCGAAAACCATCACTTCGTGTCATAGTGTGTTTACAAGTTTAATGGAGAAATCGGTGAAGTATTTCGTTGTAGCTGGGACTCCGCGCCTTTTGAGTGGTGAAAGCAAGCGCATTAGCCGCAGCTCAAATAGATGTGAAAATCTGTGCCACACCTCGAATACGTGCAGCGCTCAGGAGCAAGCGACTCGGCGAGCTTGGAGTTTGACCTAAATGCACGAGCTTGACCTAAATGCACGACACAAGTGCGCGTAATTTCCAACAATTATACTTATCCTTTATGTAATTGTGAAATATGGTAACGTAGGCCACAGAAAAGACCCGGCTATTTCAAAATATCTACAAATAAAAATGACAAGACATACTGTACACAGCGCATATGCAGTCTCCTGGACGCACATTCAATCAGCAAATCACATTATTTTCTCGGTGCGTGTGTCTTCCCCCGACGCTTACCAGCCATTTGTGACTGTAAAATATGCGATGAAACGAAATCCGTCTTGCAGGAACTGACTGTTTGGCCAATGGGAGCTCAAGTTTTGGGAGTGCTGCACGCTTTTCGTAAAGACAGCGCGTGACTTGCCCCCGCCCCCATCCTCGTCATTTAACAACTTGCATCGGTCGATCGACACGCGACGGGCCGCTTCGACAATGACGGTGCGTGCGGGCTAGGTACCTCGCTGTCAGGCTGCCCCGTCACACCTGACCCACCGGGCACCTCAATGGTGCATGCGCGAAGCCATATGCATTCCTTCGTGCTGTTGCATTTGGCGGGAATAAATGGCAGCAGAGATAGACGACCTGTCGGGCACTGTTTACAAGGCCCTGAGTGATGCCTTTCTTTCTGCAGCCTGCTCTTCGATGATGTGCAACATTTGCCGACATCATCTGCTCGTCACATGACAAGGAAACTCCCATATTCCATATCGTTGTGTGCGATGTTCATGCGTATTCGCATGGATTTTCCATATGGATTTTCATCCACTCTTTGTAGCCAAATTCCGACCACAGTATGACCACAATGTATGAAACTCCGCCGCTACACAAACAGCAAATGAGCATGGTGTCGTCTACTGTTTACAGATATGGGTGCGTGTTGCACGCAGTAAGTGTGCTGTCGACAGCATGACACTTTAATGGAAGCCTTAATTCTGTTTGACTGAAAGATAGATGATATATGTTAACTGGTTTCATCAGCGTAACCATAAAAACGAGCGAAAGTTTTCACTAGGCAGTCAGATTTCAGTGAAACTTGCGGCTTTAAAAGCAAAAAGCGCGAAAGGAAAAGATAGAAAAGCAAGATGCAGTGAGTGATACGAAGGTATATTTAAGTAGGCATGTCTTGCTGCGTTGCCAGGGAGCGGGAAATCCATGCACGGCGCACACCATGGTTTGACGGAAAAGTTTATATTGTCATTGTAGTCTGTGTTTTCTTTATCCTTGGCGAGTTTTGACAGCGGCAGGTCCGCACAGGCAGCCTACCTGACACAATCATTTGTCATAGCTTGCAGTTTCAACAGCCGGCTGTGCTTGCAATTTTGGTTTTCAATAGCGGTATGTTTGGCAATATATGTATATTCTTGCTGCGCAGCTTCACAATGTCGAAAAGTGGCGATATGGAGGTCCCCTGTGCTGGTTTGATGTAATCGCCTTTAACTGTACATCGCCGGTGGCGCATGCGCCAAAATAAAATGGGCACCAAATTCGCTTCAGGTACCGTATTCATGTTCTCTCTTTCCTCTGCATTTCTGTACGCGCAGTTCTTCGCGACGAGTTCCGGCAGCTGCCCAAGAGCGTCCACGTGGCGGCGGGTGGATTCGGCAACGCTAGAGTGCGTGCCTCCCAGGGGCCACCCCGAGCCCACAGTCACCTGGTTCAAGGACGGCGTCCAGGTGCAGCCGGGCACGGGGCGCGTCCGCCTCCTGGCCCAGGGCGCGCTTCTGATCGCCGACGTACGACCCTCCGACCAGGGACGCTACGTGTGCCGGGCGGCCAACATGCTCGGCACCAGGGACTCGCCGACAGCGCTGCTCTCGGTGCACAGTAAGCTGATATGACGACTTAATCTACACCGACAAGCACACGCATGTGCACACTGCGCATCTTGGATGGGACGATCATGGCGCGAAGTTTCTTGGAGTTATCTGGCCTCTTGAATTTATTTAGTACTCTCCTTGAAGTTATCTTTACTAGAGGAAATGTCCCGCTGTGCGCACGAGCTCTGGTCTGTAGAAACTGAGTAAACGCCAGTTAAAGCGATTGAGCTTACTTTTACCACTACTATTGACGTCGTTACTGCCACAAAAATGGGCTTGATGACCGTCGGCCAACAATTTTGCGGCGCCGTCGCATACATATCTATCTTTCAGCGCGAGGATCTTGGAAAGAGGGGGGGGGGGGGGGGGCGGTTATTAGGTTGTAGCAATATTTGGTGGTAAATATTTCAACATTCACTACTTACATTGTACAATAGAAGAAACTTCGTGCCACGTCACAAATGTATCATAGAGACAGAGACTGCTAACCTATGTACGACATAAAAACAACCATGACATTTCATGCAGATTAGAGGTGCGAATCTTGACTTATTTGCCACCGGACACCCAAGCTCAGCAATAAGAGACAGGAGAGCATGCGAAAGAGGTGTTCCACACCGAAGCTTATAGTGCATATGCCTAGTGCAGTGGCACAGGGGCTCGCTCCGTCCTTATATACCACAAAGCGTGGCGAGCTTTCCAGCGTCAGTACTTTTCAGGGCTTTGTAGATCGCATCGAATAAACGTGAAAATCATAAGCCTCTCCAACAGCGAGGAAGCATCCCATTTAAGTCTTGTTCGCGTAGTACTATGCGGTGTGTCACGGGTGCGCCTTTTCTTTCCACCACAGCGAAGCCCTATTTCGTCCGGGTCCCGGAAGATGTGACGTCACTTGTGGAAGAATCCGTCGAATTCCAGTGTAAGGTGAATGGCGACCCCAAACCGACGGTCACGTGGAGGAGGCAGGATGGCAAGATGCCTGTTGGCAGGTGGGTCACGTGACAAGCAAGAGCGCAAGTAATGCGTGTTGGTCGAACACCTTTGTATCTTTTAAGACCTATTTTGACGAGATCATAACTTGCTCTGTCCCGGTGCCATATGCACCCATGGTTTGCAGAGACCAGCTACTAGTAAGTGCTCATATCTCATACGGCAAAGTGTTCTAGGTCTACATAAATACGAAATCTCGCAATTAACCTAGTTGTTAATTAACCTAGGCGCCGTGCTATCCATAACCTCAGTTCACGAAG
Organism: Dermacentor silvarum; assembly: GCF_013339745.2. NCBI lineage: Eukaryota > Metazoa > Arthropoda > Arachnida > Ixodida > Ixodidae > Dermacentor > Dermacentor silvarum. The sequence goes on along the minus strand of NC_051159.1, from coordinate 56,762,238 downwards.
GCCCATCCCACTCAACGCGTGGTGATGGGAAAATATCCCGGAATTTTTGTGTTAGTTTCCACAAAGCTTAGAATAAATAATATGCTTTAAGAATCGGAATGGACAGCAAAAGAAACGCGAGTCATTAGGTTCAATTGTTGAAAGCGGCGCAACTGTGATTGAGTCTATAGCAGAATGTTGTGGTGACGCACGCGCAGGCATTTGATGTAAGCGATTACGTGCGGAACAGTTGCACTTTGAAATATTTGCGTTTGTGTCGCTGCAATGTTAGTGATTACGCAAGAAAGCTACCACACTGTTCGCGTGTTACGAGGTGGTATTGGAAGATAATGATGATAAACAGGTTTTTCTTTTCGCGCATATGGGACAGGGCCGGCCAAAGAGCGCCAGCATTTGGAGATAATAAAAGAAAAGAAGACGAGCATGACGCAGTAACAGCTGAAAATCGCTTTTTAATGTAGTAAATTGAAAACACCCCTGAACGTGTCTGCTTAACTGGCGTTTTAGGTATTTTGCTTCTGTTAAGTACCTGTGACGTATGCTTAAGTTTCTTGATTAGATATAGCATTATTGCTTGCCTACTGATAAGTTGAATGTATTTATGGCTAGCTTTCCCCCACGTGTTTTTTTACGCGCTAGAGGTGTTAAATTGTTTTTACCTGTCGAATATGCGTTGCAGGTGTGGGTCATTTCATTGTGTCTCTAAAAAAATAAGAACGAAACAAACATGTCGCGAAGTGCTTGTTTAAAAGAAATAAGGCATTTAAAAATCAAGGCCCCTTTCTTAAAGAAAGATGGTTGAACGCGAAACTTTCGTCCATGCAAACTGAGTCAAAGTCAAACTCCAAAGCCAACGACCACGCATCGAACGAAAGAAATGCTGAGCGACTCGCTGCGATGCATATGTGATTTGATTGCTTGTTTAGGATTGTATTTTTTGAACGTTGAAGTTGAATGAATACACATTTCGTTAAGTTGCATAGCCTTTATTTTAGATCATGTAGCCGTTGATTGCACCCACACAGTCACACTTTCACGGACTGCATGCCGTTGCCGATACACGGGACGGCCTTAAGGGTACGATGGCGCTCGCGATTACGTTCCCGTACGGCAGCCTCCTCTTCTGCCGTGCGCTGCAGCCGCGGCCTACCCATGGTGACGGCCGGGAATGCATTGCGTGATGCGCGTAATGCAATGCAGATATATACAGTTCGTCTGGGTAGCGTGGCGTTGAAGTTCCCATTGTTCTTATCAGTACAACTGCGAGTGTAAACTGTAGTGTTCCACGATACGTTTGTCGTGCGCCGTTGTTCTATTGTAAGCGCAGATGCGCAGATAGTTCCATTGTGTTAGTTTCCTTTATTGCAGTGCGTTTTCGGCGCTCACGGGCGAATCAGTGCGACATAGAAAGCTTCGCTTTAATACCTGTTGTTTTTATTTCAGGGCCTACGTTCAAGAGGACAAGAGTCTGCACATTAAGAATCTTGCTCTCGCAGACGAGGGAACATACATTTGTGAATCAGAAAACATTGTTGGCTCAGTCTCTGCTTCGGCGACATTAACTGTGCACTGTAAGTAGTGACTACTATGTATGACTTCAGCAGCATCTATTGTTACCCGATTGTGAATAGACCACTTGCTGTTGCGATTCAAGTAGCTTTCTGATACTCTGGTGCGGCTTCTATTACGACCATGCATAGAGCTGGGGTTGACATTGTCAGTAAAGAAAAAAGAGAAAAAAAGAAAGAAAAAAAAGGCTGCAGCTAGTAATGACTCCCAAGTTGAGGCAGAACTTAGCTTAAGTCTTCCTAAATACTTGCTTACGGATGCATTTAAATGAAAGGCAAGGCTTGGGAAAGGAACTGACATATTATTCTTGCCTTACTCACCCCAGCGCGTCCAACATTCCGCCTCACGCCCCAGAAACAGAAAGTGGGGCTCAACGGTGTCGCCAAGTTTGACTGTCTTGCGACAGGCAACCCCCCACCCTCCGTGTTCTGGACCCGAGAAGGCAACCACGTTGGTTCAAGAACTATTGCCGCATTGTATTTATTTCACTCGTTATTACAACTAATATATGCTAGTTCTATATCATGCTAAATATATCTGGAAGAGCATGGAGTTGGCACTGAAAAGTCATTCCCTATAAGAGCTTCCCAAGTGAACGTTTCTTTGTACGTTGCGCAATAAAAGCACCCCGACGAAGATGTATAGAAAGTACCAACAAATGAAGAAACAATTTATTGAAGGTTTGAGAGAGTACGTTAAAATCTGTGGTTTCACATGCCAAAACCACGATATGATTATGAGGCACGCTTTAGTGGGGAGCGCGGGATTATTTTTTGCTACCTGTGGTTCTTAAACGTGCACCCAATGCCCCGTAAACGAACGTTCTTGCATTTCGCCTCCATCGCAATGCGACCGCCACTGTCGGAATTTGATCCCGTGCCCTCGGGCATAGCTGCGCAACGCCAAAAATGACTACTTCACCACGGTGGCTAAGAGAATATGTTCCGACTGTTCCATAAGTACACGAGCGAATGTTCCTCCATCACTGCATGAGCTTCCATGGCTGCATGAGAAATGTGCCACGTGATGGTGAAAGATCACCATTGTCTGCGGGTTGGCTAAGACACGCCGGTTTCCAAATACTTGAGCAATGAAACAAGCGTGTTGTCGTACTTGCTGTCTGCTCAATAGTGCCCTTTCGTCTAAATAGCGTTGTAATGCAACAATAGCTTTCACCTTCGCATTAGTATGATTCAGAGCAAGGCAAACGTGGCCATCACGATACCCCCCGCCTTTTGTGTCACACAGGTGCTTATGTTTCCGGGCAAGTCACACGGCCGCTTCTCGGTGAGTAACGAAGGCACGTTGACCATCTCTGGTGTGCGAAAAGAAGACCGTGGCTACTACGTCTGCTCGGCGCTCTCCGTGGTGGGATCCAGTATGGCCAAGGGTCACCTGGAGGTCACCGCGCTGGCCGACTTGCCACCTCCCATCATACGGCTTGGACCGGCCAATCAGACTCTGCCACAGCACACGGCCGCCCAACTGTCCTGCGAGGCGGCTGGCATGCCCAAACCCACAGTACAGTGGCTGTACAACTCAGTGCCACTAAGGATTGAGGATCGCGCCCGATATACACTTTCGGAGTCTGGCACCCTTCAGATACAAGGTGAATTCGCTGCTCCCATCGAGAAAACCTATATAGCATTCACAAAGGAACTCGATCAGGTTCAGGTGTTACAACTTAGGCTGTGGTTTCTGTCGCGTGTTGGCCACGAATGGAGCAGGCAAAGTTCCAACGAAAAACGGTGTTTTATTGTCCGGCATTTACGGGCGCATGGTTACACCGGCAATGAACAGGACATCGCAGTGGGCACGGCTTTATAACCACATGTTCACACAAGCGCATTACTTGTGCTCGGTTATCAAGTGCGCAGTCGCGGACACAACGGTTTCTATATGCTATCAGGTCATGAGAGACATTCGTTCAAACTAGTTCTAGTATTTTCTTGTAAACATAAGAAAAAAAACACACATAGAAGTGATCAGTAACTGTATCTTGAAAGTAAAACAAAATATACAATTTTATTAACAGCTCTTATCATGTTGTAGCATTTTCTAGCTGGTGAACTAGTAGAACGCGGTAGTTCTTATTTCTGCCATTCTTTTTCACTAAAGATCTCCAAATGCTGGACAGTGGAGCATACAGCTGCAAGGCTTCAAGCGAAAGCGGGGAGACGTCTTGGACTGCATCACTCACTATTGAGTCCCCGCATAACCCGAACGTGAACTTTCATCGCTCTCCTGATCCTTCCACATTCCCTGGACCCCCGTCTCAGCCAATGCCGGTAAACACGACCGAAACTTCGATTACGCTTGCTTGGAGAAGCAGCGCGAAAGTGGGTGCGTCATCACTCAAAGGATACACAAGTGAGTCGGAGTCGCGCATTGTGGGAGCAATACAGACAGTGGTCAATATGCAATTAATCAGCAGTCGCTTAGCAGCAAGAAAATGGCATAGCTTAGTTCTCCAGCGGCCAAGCTCGTAGTAGGTCATCACAACCATTCAGAACAGAAAATCATTCATTGTGATGATCTTGCAAGCTAAAATAAAATTTAAAAGAACTATGAGTATATTCAATATAACCAAGCCTAAATTAATCTCGTCTGTTATTTATTTCCAGTTGAGTATTACCGCAGTGACCTGCAGAGTGCATGGGTGCTGGCAGCCCACCGAGTACTTGCTGAAAAATACACCATCCAAGCTTTGCGTCCCGACTCACGCTACGTGTTCATCGTCCGAGCTGAAAATTCCCATGGACTGGGAGTTCCTAGTCCTCTCTCTGAACCTATACGAACTCTAGGTGAGTGTGATTTTCCATGCGAACAAACGTGTCTACGTCATCGAAATCACGAAATGATCATTCGTCCGTCGCAGACCCATACGCTGCTAACCCTCACATAGCGGCAGTGCTGGCAGTATAGTGACCCGACATGCCAGAACTGTTTTGTATTAGTTTTATTTCCTTTGCAGCACTTGAAAGTTTTACAAATACGCGAGTTTAACATTTACTGCCAATACGCTGCTACAAGAATACAGATTGCAAAATTCTAAACGAAGCGTTTTGGCCGACACTGACTAAGGAGCAGTCTTGTGGGAGATATTGATGTGTTAGTTCTGATCGCTAGTTTTCTTCGTTTGAGCAAGAAGTCTTTTGCTAGTAACCCAGTAATTACTCCGTATGCCAGTTAATTTGCATGCAAGATAAGCAGCCATATTAAATCTTCATAAGTTCCTAAAAGATAACACTTCATCAGAAGTAGAAAGACTTCCTAAAACAAAGCTTGCATGATGTGAATTTCAAATCTACTTCATGTTCTCTTTTGAGAAAACAAACAGGCAGGTCAACAAATGCAACGCGAAATGATAATTCCGTATTTTAACGTCTCTGAAGTTTACAGCGGGTTATGAAATACAACGTAGTGGAAGAATTCAGGTTAATTTTGACTACCTGGGGTTTTTTAACGTGCACCGAGTGCACCGCACACGAGCGTTCCTGTATTTTAACCCCATCGGAATTGCGGCTGCAGCGGCCACGAATTGAACAGCCAGAGATAATCCACCTCTTCGGCATTATTACTTTAGGCTGATATTAGTTGCACTACAAATGTGCAATTAAGTAGAAAAATATCATTGAGTCAATTTAGAATGAATTCATTTATGGCAAATACTGCAAGTACCTGTCTGAGGCAGCTTGCAAAAATTTTTGCAGCAGCCAGATTAAGAAAAGGATCAATGCAAGATTTGTGACATGCACTAAATTTGGTAATTCATGAGTGGAACGTCACCCCAGCCATGTTGCAATGAATCCGAGGGTCTACGTGTGACCTGCAACGTAATCAAAGACGAGACTTTAAGTGTCCGCGAAGCCATCGCCACACACCAGTGTGTGCAGAGCAACTGGTATGGGACTGCGGAAAACAGAAGTCGCGCAAGGAACACGTCTTGTCGACACCTTCACCACCACCACTCCCGAACGCCTATGTGCAATAGAGCAACCCGGTAAAATCGCTTGAAGATTGCAAGATAATCCTTCGGAACCTTGTCGAGCTCGTATTCAGCGACGTTTTGGAGCAGTACTTCTAAGACTACAGTCTCCCCTTCACACCCCGTCCCCTTATCCCATCCTCTCTGCACCCAGTAGTGTTGACTGTTTGGACTCCCGCCCCTTTTCGGAAGCCACGGTTTTAGGCGCATGGAGAAGCGTTGATCATGCCCAGCGCACCATAAGATCACTTTTGAACTTTATGTGTGAGACGGGCTTAGACGGTCGTCTCTAGGACCTGTGCAGTGTGCAGTGCGCGAAATGTGTTTGTGCGATGACGTTCTGTGTGGACAACACTACTCCTGCGTGTAGTGTGTGAAAAGTGCACAACCGCGTATTGGAAAACGTGTATAAATAGTAGCTCATTGTACGATATCATAATCACCTGTCACCTACCTCTCTCTGTATCTCCCACTTCCCCTTACCCCAGTGAGGAGTAGCAGGCTAGAGACACACTCTCCAGGCCGACCTCTCCTCCCTTCTCTTCATTAAAATCTACTCTCTCTTTCTCTCTCTGCACCCAGATCCTAGAAGCAAAAGGAAGGCAGCATATCTTATCTCTAGATTTTTAGAAAAGATATATATTTTCTCTCTCTCTCACTTTCTCATATGTACTTATTAATGGGTTAAAATAAAAGTACTAGCAACAATAATTATTTCTACAATTTCCGCAGGAATGACGCCACATTTCCTCCCCGAGTTCAACCTTGACGAAGCGCGTGCAAAGCTCAGCTCGTGCGTTCTGTCACTGCAAGACATCCGGGCCGTCAGTTCAACAGCCGTAAAGCTGAATTGGAAGGTATTTCCATTCTTCAGTGAAGCCTCTACGTCGTTTGTGAGTTGACATTTCACAGTAGGTAGACTACTTCAAGAAGTGGGGACTGTGAATGTGTTCTAGCCTGTATATGTCGTAAATTATGGCACCCTACGCCGACTGATAGCCGGTGGTGCACGCAGGACCAGGTTGTTAATTTTTAAAAAGATCTTATCTAAAGTACATTCTTGTCCGTTTCAAAGGCACTAGGTAACCTGTTGCTTATCCCGGCCATGGCGGCCGCATTTCGATGGGGCGAAATGCATAAACACCCGTGTACTTAGGTTTACGTGCACGTTAAAGAACCCCAGGTGGTCCAAATTTCCGGAGTCCCCCCTGCCCTACGGCGTGCCTCATAATCAGATCGTGGTTTTGACACGTAAAGGTCTATAATTTTTTAACGTGTTGCTTAAAGCGTGTACGATGCATCTTTATATCATCGCTTATATCCAGAATTCATTGTTAGCAGACCGCTTTTTTTTGACGTTGGACGGTTCTAATTGAAATTCATAGCATTTATTAGGAAGCCAAATGTTTATCACTTGTATCAAGTACCGATTTCTGTTCGCCTTAACGAAACACTGTCTTGTTTGTGTCACGCAGATTCAGGGCATGAGGGATTACGTGGAGGGCTTTTATATTCGGTTCCGAGACATGAGTGGTGGCTCGCAAAAGTACAACATGGTGACTGTGCTGAACGGTGGCGCGCTCTCATACGTACTCAAGGACCTGAAGAAGTTCACGAAGTACGAGTTCTTTCTTGTGCCGTTCTAGAGAAGCGTTGAAGGCCCGCCAAGCAACTCAAGGAATGTTCAAACCCTTGAATATGGTAATTACAAACTGTCATTCATCAATTGAGATTTTTTACCCTTTATGCCTTTGCCTGCAAAATTCGTTTAACCGCGCATTTAAGAATGCAGTACTCATCGTAAGGTTTAAGTTTGTGATGCTCATCACACTGATTTCTTCTTGTGTGGTACGAACTCGTTGTTTAGTTTGAACGCTTTGCTAACATCTTAAGGCGAACAGCCACCTTAGGCGAAACACTGCGGCCAAGCAATTGGTGGCAGCCGGCCAAAGAGGGAACTGGTGTATGGTTTGTGTAATTGAGAGATGCGCTTACGTCACGGCCCCTGGCGAAAAGAGAAGGTACAGAGGGAACGCGGGAAACGGCTTGGATTGGTCGGGTAGAGAGCAGTGTCTATGATCGGGTGCCGTAATAAGGAAGTTTTTACTGTGAAACGTTTACCTGAGACCAATAAAAAGTCTGAAAGAACTGGCAACAAAATAGCACTGATTCTCTTGAATGGCGGTCGTATCGGGAAGAGAAGTTAAATATTAGAGTTGGCCGGTGGGTGCTTGCCACTTGAGTCCGCTGTAAGACCTTCGTCATTGACGTTATTATCCTTCGTCATTGAAGGTATACCTTCGTCATTGAATGCATTAGCCATCGCGTAATGTGACAGAAACGTTGCCAAACATTCACCTTCGTACATTTGTTTTATTGCGATAGCAATTATATGGACACTTCCACCGGATTTCTGCCGTCGGCGTCGCCGTCGCCGTGAGGTTCCGTATAGATAAAATCTTCGCCGCGCGCGTATGCCCGAGCGGAAGCGTGCGGGGACGCACGCTGTCACGGAGAGCGAACGCACTCAATCTTCCACGCGCAGGCAAGGAAGCGGAAAGCGAGCGCCGGAGGGAGCGGGGGGGGGGGGGGGGGGCGCATTTTTATTCTGCCAACAACCGCGCTCGTCGCTCGCTCGCACCGTCTTTTATCTCCACACGGCTCTGACCTTTATGCGCCGTGCATTCGCCGCTCAGTTTCCGTTGAAGCGATAGACCGCACGTACCTTCGCCCGCTGCGGCGTATATGCGCTTGCTGCCAGCGTTTTGACAGTCGTTGTCTGCAGTCATTCAGTGTGATCTATTCATGTTTGTTTGTGCGCGCTCACACCACAGTTAGTAATAGTCGGGCCACATTTTCCAACGCACGCTACACATGCAATGCTGCCCGGATCGTCAGTGCAGCGCTACAGGTGTGTCCCTTCGCACGCGCTGCCCACGGGCAGCGCTTCTCATCAACACCACCGTTTCACACGCGCCTTGTCGTGGTCATCGAGTCTCTCTTCATGTCGGTCTACTTACACCGCAGCACACCTGCTTACTTAATCAGCTCATGTTTACTACAATTCATATTGCTACCAACGCCGCTCACCTTACTTCGTATGACATTGCTGTGTTGCTATCGCATTCATTGCTTCGCCCTTAGGGCGAAACTCTGACATTTTCTTATTGCGGTGTCAGCGAGGGCGTTAATGTCCTGTGTTTACCTACTCGCTTCGTTCATTATGAAATCTGTGAGAAACGACAGGCATGTATCAAGAAACGTTTTAATATATCTGCGCAAGTAAAGAGGAAAAGATAGAAGTAGGAGTGCTGACGTTATACAAACTCTTTCCGCAGTGCCAACAGCGCCACCTGAAATTGTGGAAGTGCAAGTTCTGAATGGCACAACTGCAACCATTTTCTGGTCTCCTCTGCCTCCTCAACACCGCAATGGAAGGCTGAGAGGATATAATGCAAGCAATGACGTGTTCTACTCCGACCTTGACCTTGATTCATATTTTCTCTGCCAATATTTACAACGAAAACACACATTTTTTAGTGTACTGTTTGAATAATATTACACATGATCAGATGTTGAAACAAGAGATGCGTTTTCATGAAAATTAGGGCTTCAAGTGTTTAGCAGTCGTGGAACAATAAATGTAGCTGTAGTCATTGAGGAAACTTGACCCCTTTGCGAAACGGTGGTTTCAGGGGCATTTAGGGTTCGACCACTACTCACCATCATACGTTGTACGGATCAAACAGTTCTGTGACAAGTAACGGAATTGAGTTCAGGTGACCTGATAGGTGCTTCTTATTAGAGTGTATATATATATATATATATATATATATATATAAGAGTGTCGTAATAGTCTAGGGTAATTATTGAGATGATTTTTCCGAAGAACTATGGACTGAATAAGTTCGCATTCACCTTGAAATGGCTATTGTAAGCGCATGTAATTGATATAATGAAGTGGACAAACAAGATAACAGTGTTGAAATTGGGAAGAGCGAAGTCACGATACTTTTTATGCAGGTGCACGTGGACGAAAACTCTTCTAATATTCACCAGAATCACAGCACCAACGCCACGACTAACAGCCTTACATTAAACAACCTTAAAAAGGGGCTTCTTATGAGGCACGTGTCGTAGCGATGACTTCTGTAGGTGGTGGACCAGCCAGCAGCCCCTTCCTCTTCAAAATGGGTGAGTCATTCTATTTTGCTAGTTTTTCGAGATCGCAAGGAATAATGAAGTGCATCAAATTCTATGCGAACACTTCGAAACACAATTGTGGCTTCGAATGTTAGAGAAACCCTAATTGGATAATTAGGTTTAGCTGTATTAGTCAATTACGCTAATGAAATACCAAAGAAGGACATTATATTTATTTGTTTGTATGAAATACTCTCAATGCCTAACGGCGTTACAGACAGAAGTGTTTTGCGCATGTGTTATTAGAATGTTTGATAGGGCAGCTTGAAACGATGAATGATCAGGATTGCTGGCAACCGAGGTGAGCAAGTAGTTCCATCCTGATGCTTTGTTGAGCGGGAATAAATGCTAGAAAAGGCTTGTTCGTCAAACTGGCACCTGTAACTTGAGGTTGTGGTCAATTCGTGATAAGTCGTAAAGAGGCGGTAAAAGGAGATCATGTTTTAATTGAGGATTCGTGAAGTAAATTTTATGAAATAACAATAAACGGGCGAGTTTCTTGGTGACAAGTCTCGCAGATGAAGGCAAGAGAGGGAGGAGGCATGGTTAGCCAGAAAAGTCGCAGTTTCGCCCCAAAGGCGAAGCATCGAATGCGATAGGAAATTAATACACAGCTATACGAAGTAAGGTTAGTAGTTTTATTGGCCGTATAACATTGTAACCATTCGCTTACTAACTAAATGAAGAAGCATGGTGTCACGCGCACACAGGCTGACATCAACGCATCTGCATCGATGACCGCGGACACTTGTTGTCAAAACGCTCGCGTGAGGAAGAACAGCGAACGAATTGAGCTACGTGCTGCCTCTCGCTTCATCGCGAACCAAGCGGCGAGAACATGGCGCACACGATGTCAACAGCCTGTTTTCTGTTACCCTCTTCTTTTTTTTTACTTTTATGTTGCTCACTGCTCTTCGCTCACTGCACGCTCTGGTCTTATCCTGTTCACTTCACTTCTTTCTCCACACGCAGCTCCTTTAGTTGCCGATTTTTTCACTTATCTGTACTTGACTCCAATTTTCTGTTGCCGACTTGTTCACGTCTTGTCTCTTCGTCTGCTTGTCTATCCGGGCACCTGGCCTGTTGCAGATGCCCATTCTTGAGGATCGGCCAAGAAGATTCACATATGTAGCGTAGCATGCTAAGTGGCGCCTACGTATTGGCACATATGCAGTGGCCCGAGTGGGCACGAAAGAGATGCATATGCCGAAAAGTATGTGAAGCTCCCAAAGATTGGAAATCGCATTTAGAAAAGCCGTATTAATACATAAATGAAGCATTTAGTATTGTTAATGACGATAACTCGTCACCATTGCTTGTTGTCTCTCTACTTTTCAGAAAGCCCAGCTGCATCAACCTCACTTTCAACACCTTTTCCAAACACCGTGACCCAATCGTGGATCATTGCACTGTTCGGATTCTTGCTGCTCGTGGCTGTCACTGTTTTCGTCCTTCTTCTGGTACGAAAACGACGGTTGCAACATGCAAAATCACTCGCAACAGGTAACCAACAGGACCTCAGCACAACCTATTCTAATTTAGTTTTTTATCAACATGGCGACGAAGTGTAACATAAGGTCATCCACCGTTGGTTTCTTTTACATTATCCCCATATTAATGAGTATTTTTCTAATAATTTTCATCGCGCTTAGCGTGTTAGAGTAGTGAAAAGCACATGCTGCCCCAGCCAAATCTAAGTTAAAGCATATTTGGAACGACGCAGTAAATATATTACTGCCAATTAACACGTCCCCAGCTTCATATCATGAATAAGTTTGCTTCATAAGCTTGTTTTCCATTCACATGTTATCTTGCATTAAACTTTAGATTAAAATTTGACCTTCATCTTACTTCTAGTTCCTGTACATAAGCAAGAATACACCAGGTGAGCAGTTCTGCTTATTAATAAATTGCGTAATTCACATTACTGCTTTGTGTGCACGCTGATTTATACGTGGCATGGCTACTGCATGCTTCGAGAGAATTGTGATGCCAAAGCAGACTAGAAATAATAAAGTATTGATTCCCTTGCTCTCCACCTCAACCCCCAGCCACTGTTTCAATTCCCTCAATCACCGTCCTGGTCTCAGCGCTCATGAAGCTCTGTGGATTAACCATAGTGCCTGGAGATCCTCTGACCAATCCAAGGACCCTTTTTGTGAAACGAAGCTTCTTAAGAAAATGAGCCGTGCGTCAAATGATCTTAACTATTCTAGGTGAGTTGCTTCCAAGCCTGTCACTAATACGCTTAATCCTTACATGTAACAACGACCTGTTACTATTAGTGGAAGTCAATGCTATGTCTTAAGCTGCCTAACACAAAGCTGGCGATTTTGTTCGCTGTAATTGTGGTTACTGTTCAAATTAAATGAGGTGCAGAAATGCCTTTCAGCTGAGACATTAGCCTGCAGTAAAGCCGCCAGAGAGCTAAACTGATATTTATAGTATGCATGGTCGAAACGTAGATAAATTATTGAGCCTGCTAATGCTGACTTCGTGAATTTAGTTTCGGCCAAAAGGTATTACATTCTCCTACACGCTTTCAACAAATAGACATCATTAAAGGTAAACGTAATGCTTAATACTTGTAACTGTATTGATGCCGAAATAACTAGTCAAAATCAAGCTTTGAAAGCTCAGTCTGTCTTATTTCATGAATGTCACCAATACAAATTTTGGTACAATATGCTAATAGCGTCTCTTTTTCTATATTTGCAGTGTCTATGCATCTCTAAACTGTGGGATCAACGCGCCTGACTATGCAGAAGTAGATGCTCAGAGCATGACAAGCTTTCTACAAAAAGGACCTCCCCTCGATTCCAGAGCCCTATGCAACAACCACGTTAATTAGCCCATCACTCCAGAAAAGCCTCAATGGTTCTGTAAGTGCAAGATAGTTCTATTACATTTTTCTGTCCTGAACTTGGTTTATTCGTCATTTTAATGTCAAAGAAGAGCATGACTTGCAAATATAGTTGTGACAAAAATATATTAGCTATCTTAAGGCAATTCGGGTGCGATGAGTAACGCTTGTGAAAGGCACATTGGACGGCTACATAATGTTCTAAGGTTGTGTTGTATACGTTTGATTTTTCTAAAAATCTATTGTGTATATGTGTTAAAGGACACGTCATGTCCGCTTTCTGCGAAGCTCTGGCTCACATCACAGCATTTAAAATCTGTAATAGTGAAAGAGCAGGCTTAAGATGAACGCCTAAATCAACATATTGGCATTCTGATCGGACATATGAGATACACTTTCAAAAACTATCATCAACTCTGGCGTTTGCTGAATCATACTCTCACGAAGTTTTATTGGTTAGAGGGAAGCTTTATGAAATGGCGTGAAAGCAAATGTGACTACAAATACACATTTTCTATTTTCAAAACGGAATTATTTAGTTTAGAAAGCAAGCTCTTTTTTTACATGAATCTTACATGAATCTACGCGAAAAACCCAATCTTCAGGAAACACTGCTTCTTGGCATGGCTTTCATGCCTGTAGACTTTCTTCTATGTAGCGATTATTATAGATCGATTTCGATCTTTTGCATTACCATTGATTGACAACTGATGTATCATTGTTTGTTGCAAACTAAGTCTCGTGACAAACAGTGGTGTGCCACGACTGGTAATTGGGAAACTTAAGCTTCAGTCATAAATCCACATGCTAATTGTTTTTGCTACAGATTTATTCTCCGCTGCTAATTATAGTTGCAAGACTGAGATGGTTCACTGTCACAATATCAACCAATGAAGAGTTTTTTTTTCTCAGGTTAAGGATGCTCGCAGTGGAAGCTCAGCGGATGAAGGAAACCGCAAATCTGAGAAGACCTTCGACTTTGAGCTTGCACGCGCAAGTGAAGGTGAGAATTTGTTGCCTGTTGATTTGAGCTAAAGTATCCTGCCACAGAAGCCATGGCAGGATTATGATGAGGATGATTATTATTATCCTGCCACAGGACTCCTGAGACAGCTTTAACGTGAACAGACCATTCCTGATAGAGGCTAGCACTTAATTGCTTCGGTGATTCGTTGCAGCTGGCATCACAGATCGGCTGTTAGAATCCGAGAAACTTGCCAGTCCCGCTAGTGACTCAGGAAGCTACACAAGAGGTAATTGTTTCATATATGGTATATTAGATTTGTTGTTATCTATATACATTAGGGTAATTAGAAACTAAAACCGAGTACCCTAGAGAAGATATAAATGGTAAGAATCTCAACTGCGAGAGGTACCATGTAGTTTAATTAGGTAGGGAGATCGCAAACGTAAATAAAGCACTGTGTAACGTAATGTAAGGTAATGTTACCCCCTTTTGTACATATTTCACGTAAATTGCGTTTAATAATTTTCCGTGTGCTGATTTCTTTATTCCTACCCTGCCCATCCTGCAGTTGGATTGCGTTGCCATAATTTTTACCGAAAGAAAACATAATGTGAAATTCAACATGAAAAGAAGTTTTATAATAAGCTTGTCTGAATGGTGTCTGTGGTGGCATTAATATAACTTGCGATTCTTTAAATCATTGAAAAGCTCAGCTCATTCTGAAGCGTAGGGCAGTGTTACAAAACTCAGAGAAGCGGTGGAGTTTACCAGGGCGCACAGACACTGTGGTCGGAAACAGTTATACGATACAAGTACTTTGAAGAACGCCATGACATTGTGGGTATCGCTATCGTTCCAGATGAGTATGGAATGTCCACTAAAAAGTGCCGCCAGAAATTCTCGCGGGGACCAATGATGAATTGGTCTGAAATCATTCCTCCACCCCCTGAGCAACCACGCAGTGAGGCTGGGTCTCCAACAAATACTCCAGCGTGCATCCGAGGGACACCGCCTCGCAATGTACAACTCAAGCAGAAGGTGAGTCCTTACAGCTCTCTCACCCCCACTGAGCTTAGCTGCTGCGTGCACCTGCCCGCCTTGGTGGCCGCTTCTACTTCCTCAGTCTCTTGTCGCATAGGACGTCTGTGGCATGTGGCATTGGGACCGCAGGCTGCTGATGCTTGTCGGCTCGAACGGCACGTACCAGTATTCGAAAACCGGTCAGCAGTTTTCAATTGGGCATTATTGATTTCTTATTCACAAGTCATAAGAAATGTTTAGGTGTCCTCGGATTTATTTGATGCTTACAGCTTTCTTGCCACAGGAGGCCTGCACAACACGTCTTGTGTTGTGTTCTGAATAAAATGTGAATTAAATTGAATTGTATATTTAGAATACCGCAAGGAGCCCGTAGAAAGGCTTTTACTTGTGGGAAATTTGTGCATATTCTAGGCATTTTCATATTTATGCATGGAAGCGACGCAGAAACTAAATTTTGTTGCAGTCTACTAGGCACTAGTAATAAAGGGTGCGCATGCGTGTTCGAAACTTTCCGGTACACCGCTCTGTTCTGGTGCAGAAGCCTGGGCTTCTGTCCCAAAAGCTTCTGTTATATCTGTGCATATATCCATCTTTGAGCGCATCAAATAACGCTTTTTCTGCTTCAGATAAGCGGAGCACAGCCAATGTCCAACCTGGGGGGATCCCATGGTCCACCTCGA
Source organism: Dermacentor silvarum (assembly GCF_013339745.2). NCBI lineage: Eukaryota > Metazoa > Arthropoda > Arachnida > Ixodida > Ixodidae > Dermacentor > Dermacentor silvarum. Next base: position 56,746,927 of record NC_051159.1, on the reverse strand, counting down.
GTACAAACACATTCCCCAAGAAGTACCCTAAACCACTCCAGTAACAGCCTGGGAGCTCCTATGCAGACTCCTACCAAGGCGTCCCAGCCATTTTTCCCCAAGGGGCAAAGGTCCCTTCTCATGCCGTTGCAGCCTCAAGCAGTCACATCAGCAACAACAGCAAGAGCAGCAGCAGCAACTATTCAGCAACCCTTTCATAGACCGAGGAGTGCAGTCATCACTGCCATCACTCATCAATGAGCCACGCTCATCGATCCCTACCACGGAACCAACACGAGCTCGGTTCGGAGCCGCGCAAGGTCAGCACAAACATAGCATGTTGATAAACCTATCTGTGACATGCTCTTGTAGCATTTCTAGTTTCTCAGTTATTAAACGCGGTTGTATGTTAAAGATACCAGTTATGCGTAAGTCAACATTGTTTACGTCTGTTAAATAAAGTAAAGAAAAATCTCAAGAAGCTTTTGCATCACCCTTATGGTATTAGGTGTTGTCAAGAATGTGGCATGTGGTGTATCACAGAGGGCTATAACTGGTTGTGTATTATGTTCGATGTGTAGAATGATGAAGATGATTATGTATACAGTTTTGTGGCGCAAGGGCTCGTTAAGTGTTAAGACAAAGAACGATGAGGTTTACTCACCTCAGAGATCATTGTTTTTCCTAGGCTATATCTACGAACCCACAAGTGCTGAGTCGGATGTCGAGCTACTCACCCGGCCACGATCGATAGAGTCCAGTGTTGCCGGAGACACAGACTACGCTCCAAGCCATGGTTAGTCAAATAGCGAAACTCACTTTGTCGTATTTATTTACGGCATAAACAATGCAACCTAAGAATAATTTCGGGAGGTTCTCTCCATTAGGAACAATCTTCTAAACTTTCTTGTCATGTCAGCTATTGACTTATGGAGAATAGTGTGAAAATTGATTTTCACGGGTTGGATTTGTTGTGCCTTCGCTTTAGCTCGCTTAAGAGATTCATTCGGGCATGTGGTGTTCATTCATTTAATGTTCAGATTTGTAATGCTACTGTGGCATAATATTGATCTACTTAATTTTTTTTTGAATCACGAACGATTCCTCCTGCAGCTTTATTGCTGGTCAGAAGTCTGCGCCTGTTGAAAGCATCAATGGTGCATAGATTTAAACATCTGTGCTTCAGGAAAAAACACGCACGCAGGAATGACAGATATCTGTTGAAAAAGGGCCCGCGACATCTATTTCATTTTGTTGTGCTCAGTTGTTTCATTTCCCGCTGCTGCTTCAGAAAAATAGATGGGGTGTTCTTCTTTTCCAAACACTGGTGAACACAAGTTACCTAGCTGTGGTGTCGTCAGTATTTGTATTAAATGTGCTCGCCACATACTGGGCCGACAGTGGTGTCCGTGGCAACCTTGATGGATACGCCTTATTCTCTGTACATCGTAAGAGCACAATTGCTGAAACCTTGCACTAAGGGCTTGCCGTGCGCCAAGCTAAGATCTGCGCTACAAATATTCAGACCACGAAGGAAAGGTTTCAGACCGATAAGTCATGACATACTTTTGCGGATTCATAGTTGGAATACTCGTATGGGTTAAATTTATATATCGCCTTGTTGACGCGACAATTATTTTAGGTAAGTATAACCCACCAGTGTAAGTGGAGCATACAACATGGTGTTTCATTACTGACCTTAACATAACTTCTCGTTCAAGGCTTTCTCTCAGACGGGCTCTAAAATTTTCTGACTGCATTGTTACACAGCGCCATCGTGGGCCAGCACTACGGAGCAGAGCAACAGCTCTTGCACGAGCGGCCGCTCCAGCCGCGCCAGTTCCTACGATGACCCTGTCTACAATGAGGTGGATTTTGTGAGCGCAGTAGCACGAGCCGCACAAAATGCTGGGTTTCAAGTCATTGGCTCGGTCATCTCCACAACAACGCCGACACCAGACCAAGGTCAGTTCTCTACCAATTTAAAGAAAACGCTGTATAATTTGACGTCGAGTTTTCTTTTTAACTACGCAGAAGCGACGACATGCTTTGGTAGTAGAAGGTTGCCGTGATTACGAAAAGCAAATGAGGAACCTCTGGTTATTGAGAATCGAGTTATTACCGCATTGTACTGTTTTAACAAATAGGCTGTGGATATGGTGTGTTTGCCGAAGGGCGTGGGATCAAATCACGGCGATGACGGCCGTATTTAGACGGAGGCGGAAGGCAAGAACACCCGTGCACCCTGCATTGGGTGCACACAAATGAACTCCAGTTGGCGAAAGAGAATCCGGACTGCTCCACTACGGCATGCCTCATAATCATATCGTTGATTTGGCACGTAAAACCTCAGAATCAAAATGTTTAACGCGGGGTGTTTATTACACCATACAGAATTTTTAAAAATAGCCTGTGACAGCGTAATTCTTGTCCTTGATCTGGATAACTCGATGCGGCGGACACTACCCCACTTTGTCAACTTATAAAAAAAGCTATCGTTTTGAGTAGGTAATGTTTTGAATTATTTGCTTTACGGCACATATTGTAATTTACAAAGTGTAGTCGCTGAGTTTGCAAGGCATAATTATTTGGAACTAATCTTAAGAATCGCATTGGTTTCGAGATGTGCGCCATAAAAGTTGGCGTAAAAATTCACTATTGTTCTCGCTATCTTTTCAAAAGATCTCCGTTTTATGCATTGAAGCAGTAAAGTAACTGCGACGGCCATGTATTTCGTCGCACATTTTGGGAAAGACTATCTCGAAAATCCTCTCATTCTGAAAATTTGCTTTAAGTGGATACGCCTTGCAAGCTCATCGGCTGCAACCCGTAAATTACAATGTGTATCATAAAGTATAAAATAAAAAGCTTATTTAGGAATTTCTTTCTTGATTAAACGAATATGCATTTATATTGATCGCGCAAGTTAACTCCGCCTCTTTGAGTAATTGAGGTGAACGAATGGAACTTACGCCATCGGCCACAGGCAATTTTTTTAAATTCTGTGTTTTCTAGAGAAAGAACGCTTGGTATAATAATGTGGGCGGGAAACCTTACGCTGACATTAGTTCAGCCGATATGAAATCTTCGTTTGGAATTCAGTGGCAGATTACAACGCTTGCTACAGTTGCTGTATTTGATGTAAATGATGTGCGGTCTCGTTCCTCTCTAGGGGCCAAGCGCAGTTTTCATGAAAGAGAGCATAACCAGCAAACACAAAAAGCCTCGAACTTACCTATAAATACGAGTAAGACGCTGACACACCAAATGAAGAATAATGGTAAGTATGAAAAAAAATTAAAGGAACTATAGAATGTGGGAACAATGGCGGCATAAAAATTCAATGAACTGCAATACCTGTGGTTTCGCATTCTGTTTTCTTTACTTTCCAGAAACCCATCCTCAGAATCAGCTTTTCCCTTTAAGCCTGCCTAGTCAGAGGACGTTAGGGGACCAGCGTCCTCAGCATGATGAAAATAATCAGCCTATGCTAAGCAATGATGGTAAGAAAACATTAAGTAGCCCAATAATGTTCCGCATGGCTGTATAACTAGAAGCGACTGTTGTGCAGGGAGAGATAGGAAGTGATTTCTCCATGATGGCAAAGCATCAGGATATCTTCCAGATAGAGATGACAGGCGCCGATAGGCGCCAATATTTAGAAGAACAGCTACACAACAAACAAACAATTTAACTGGAACATGACTTTGCCTGTTATTGAAAAAGGAACGTAGCTTATAAGATCCATTGCCGTAAAGTTAAAAATAAAAATTTTGTCCATGGGTCTTTAAGAAATATATACATATTCGCGATAATCGATAGCAGAACGCAATGCGTAAATGGTGGCCGTAAATGGAAGTAAATAGTGGCAGATATCTTGAGCGCTCAAGGCAGCAGACCTTCAAATAAGTAGAAAGATGTGGGTGAATGATATATAATTATGATCGCTAAAATTATAAAAGAAAACGTGTAACCGGCAGATTGCTTAGAAATCATCGGTGGGTGATCACGAGTATTTGAAAAGCGTTGGATTGCGGACCAACCTGGAACCGCAGACTCCACTTTTGCATACACTCAAAATTCAAGACATTTAAATAATGTCAATTTTCCGGATGTGAAACAAGCTTCGGAGCTATAACCTTCCACATTCGCGAACACTTACGAGAACGTGTATTGTTGCGGTCGGTAACCATTATAACGAAACTGTTTATTTTTACTCACCATCTTTCTCCTGGTGATATCACTGAACTCCAAATAAAGATGTTGATTATTACATTATCGGCCACTAATGTCCATTGAGCTCGCAATTGATTTTTTTTTTCAGGGGCGCCGTACAAGCCGCCTAGCTTCCACATTTACCATGATCCTCCGCACTTGGTGACACCTCCAGGCAGTGGAAGAAAGCAGTGGAGAGCAGTGAGCAGGGATGGAGAAGTTAGTGCCCAGGTCATAAGGTAAGCAGGGGAATGCACGGCTTTCTTCGGAATACATATTGAAGGGCGTCCATATCATCGCGTGGTGACGCTGCTTCGAAAATAATACGGCTGGTGGAATGTAGAAAAATGATCTTGAGCTTGTGTAACAAAAGGCTCGCCTCTGAAGCATTTATAAAAGTTGAGGCATGTTATAATTTATGGTTGTGCAAGAATGCTCAAGTTGGGCCGGAATAGTAAAAACTTGGGGACGGAATTCATCGTAGAACTGAAACAGGTGTAAACGCAGTACATAAACAGTGAACGCACCAGATGAACGAGTTTGCATTCATGTGAATCTGGAAGGGTTGTACAAAGAGTTGGCCCATTCACATCTGGGGCGCTATAACGTAAAATGATTCCAAACTGTTTTGATTCCTAACTCCTGACGTCAAATTTACATAACCAGCGACGAAAGCATCGGGCGGTGACCCGCAGCGTTGTCTGAACAACCCAATCAAACACTCTCCTCGTTTATAGGAGGTCACCTTTGTTCGCTTTCAAAACCAATAACATTGTCTCCACTCAGCAGTTTTTCTTATATGATTGGCTGACAAGAGGCGAGGAGCACGCTCTAGTGGAGAGGGTTTCGATGGGGCCGAGCCAGGACAGTGAAAACAGATAACCGCATGAGGAGGGTGCTCCCGGCTTCTCCGATTGGTCTGCTTCGCCTTACTTAGCTTGCGGTGGGTGGTCGAAAATCGTGGCGGTGTGCAACGGAAGGATAAGAATGCTGCTAAAACGGATCCTCATCAAGGAAGAGTTGGCAGAGTGATGTCGTATGCATGCGGAAAGGGCTCGATAACGTTTTACTGCCACGCAAAAAGGTTTATCATGGGAAAATAAATACATGCTCACCAGCAGGTGCGAGTAGCGAGGGCCTGAGCAATCAAAGGGCAGTCATCTTCCGTTCCTTTCGGAACGGGGTAGTCTGTGGCATTCCGAAAAAGTTTTAGTTTTGTTCGGCATATTAATGCATTTTTTTTGCCTCACGCCACTTTGACGCGGTGAGTTTTCGTGGTTTTGTGACGTCGTGTGACAGATAGGCGAAGTGGGCGTAGCCAGAAAACATTGGACCAATAAGAGAGGGCTAATGGTGAAAAGGTGTCGAATCAGCAATGATTATTTTTCGTTTGTGTGGTTTATTCATGCGTAATCAGTGTGCACACGTTACATCAGATGGGGAGCTATCGCGGCTTTCGTGACGTTGCGTGACAGACAGGTGAAGTTGGGAGTGGCCCGAAAATGTTTTGACCGATCGTGGAGGCTGATTGCAGAAATTGGAATCAAAACAGTTTGGAATCATTTTTCGTTATAGCGCCCCTGCTTTGCTTAATGACCGCATACTGTATATGTGCGCGTATGTAAGAGATAAGAACACACTGTAGGTGCGCTTTGTAAACTATCACAATAGACATTGAAAATGACCATTATTATGACTGAAATATTTGTCTACTAAACCTAGATGCATTTTAGGAAGATATATGAAGTGAGGGTTACCTTGTAATCTGCATTGTAAAAAAATTCAGCGGCGATTTAGTGGTATATGCGAGAGAGATGGCTAAGCATTACGTTACACGTTTTTGAGATCCCGGATGCATGATTTAAACCACGTTCACAAGGTTGGCAAAGGTTTGTTGAGGAACTCACTCGACACACTCCTGCCCCTGCCAGGAGAGAAGTGCAACTGACGGTGCTACGGAGCAGACCACCATCAGTAGCACTATATATATATATATATATATATATATATATATGCTCTGCGAATCACGGAGAACTAGTACATAGGCATTGTGTCGCAATTTGTCGTTCAGGGATTCCCTGGAAAACCTGAGGGCTGGTCTAAAACTTGAACCTTGTGCAACATGCTGGCTGGAGAGCGGGTGGGTTTGCATTGACGTCTTCGTGGCCATGAACGTGGGCTAGTAACACGTCGATGAGCTGCATAAACAATAAACGTGACACCATTACAGGCGCGTCTTGCACCGAGCGAGAATCTGATAACAGTAATAATCTGGAAAAAAATGGTCACAATTTAAACGCAACACGATGTACACGTGATGATATGGTGCCCTGACTTCATTGCGGATAACTAGCATGGTCAAAAGCTGCCCCCGGGCGTCGCGAGCAAGGTAACTATTGTTTTTTTGTGATAACAGCCCTAACAATATAGTACGTACATGTTTATCTTTACTTTATTAGAGCGCCGCTTTTAGGAGCCCGTTCTCGCGTTGAGCGTCGGCGTCTCTCGGCGTAACCGAGCGAACGAGCACAGCGAAGGATGAAAGAGCGAACGCGGAGCACAGCGGGGGATGAAAGACGGCGATAGCGAAGAGAGCGCGTGGAGAAAAGTGGAGGAGGAGGGTGCAGCGGAACCATGAGGCAGAAAGCGGAGGAGGAGGGTATGGCGAAAGCGTTAGAAAAAAAGCGTAGTGCCGCACAAAACGTCTTTTGCGGCGACGATTGCTACGAGATGCCGCTAGAGTTGAGCGCGTCGTCTGTTCACCGATCACGCCATCGATAAGGCATGCGGCGAGCGCGTCCACCGATACCATAATGGAAACAAAGCGCTGCATGAACGGAGGTCTGTCTGCGGCGGCTGCTGTGAATCGCGCCAACGCGTTACCCACGCGCTGCCTCTCGCGATCTCCCGATTAGCGAGACAGTCGCGGAACACTTCGCTCTGTTTGCAACTAGCCGCACGAGACAGATTGTTCGCGACAGCCATTGCATCGTGAAATGAAAACAAGTATAGAGCTGCGCTCAAATTTCGCATTACGGGTTGCCGTAATCGTCGGTGAATGTTTTGTCGCAGCCTTCCATAAATCGTCTAATTGCTTTGTTTGTACTAAGAGCGTGAGCAATTATTGTACGTACATATTCATCTTTACATTTCTGTTGTAACCATCCATAAATCCTCGCACTGCTTCTTCTTCCAGTGGACATTGGTACCACGGGTCTACGTGAAGAGTGATTTTCACCTTTCTTCAGAGAAAAAAAAAAAGATTCTCCTGTCACGTCAACACACAATGGCGGCCCTGCATCAGGACCGCTGATCAAGATCCTGCCACGTACGGATGCAAATACAAGAAGTCAGCGGATTTGACTGCTGCGTGAAAGTCGATATGACTTGCCAAGTTCCTTCCGTTGCTGTCACAGTGGCAGCTGACATTGTGTGACAAATCCGTCAAATTATGCAAGAGGATGTAACGTGTGCCAAATATGGAATGCCATATGCAATAATTAGAAAAAATCAACAGAAGCGACTGCCCATCTTGTACCACAAGACGCTGTGTGTTTCTGTGTGCGCGCATGCTTGTGTGTACGTGCGAACTTAGCAAGTGTAAGCAGATGTACGTGAATGTTGTTTTGTAGATATGCAAGCGTGAACGCAAGTGCGAATTTTCGTATGGGTTGACTGGAAACCTGCACAGCGGTGGACATCGTTAGCGCCTAGCTCACTCTTGCTGGGCTGCCATTTCAGAGCATATCACTGGACTGAGCTCTGAATATTGTGATTGTGGAGCGGGCGCTGCGGGACACTCTTCCTACATAGCGTAGCTTTTGCTGTTGTCTTCAGTGGTCACCGATTCGTGTGCAGACAACTGCATGCTTTCGTATGGGCAGTGTACCCGAACGTTTTCTTTTAATTTATTGTTGAAGACATTATTTAGTTTTACGTAAGATGCATGTACAAACAAGAATGCAGAAAAAAAGTCACAGAAATAAAAGTCACTATTGTTTACCTGCTGAAACTCGAACAAGTGTATGTTTGTCAACAGTGAAACTTGTCCATTCTGTTTTTATTAATGTTGCGTATTTAAGCCACCCGCTCGATAACTTGTTTCTTTTTTTGTTTGCTCGTGTTCTAATAATTTTATTTCATGCATGCTATGTATCACGTCCAATTGCATTTTGGTGTTTCCTTAGGCGTCTTTGATTGTTTACTGGAACTTATTGACCTGTTACTGCTCTCTATGCATAGGCGTAAGTACCGTGGTTGGTTATTATCATTCTACGTATCTTATTTTTTATTACTGTTGGAAAATATCTTATTATAATTTTATAAGTTTGTGGCACCATTTGTTGTGTTGCATTTCACCCTTTGCCACAAAACATACAGGTAGGTGACGTAAAGGAAGCAAGGGATATGGAAAAGCAAAAGATGTTTATAGCTTGTCGATGTCAGATGAGTGCAAAGATTTCATGGGATCTTTTGTGTCCGTTTAGCATGCCATGCGGCAGTGCGGGACATTCGGCAAGTTGATATTCCAGTGTTTGTGAAGTGTGAGACAGCGCAGCAAGGCGTAGACAGATACAAAGACTACAACACTTGTATTGTCTTCTTCCTATTTGACTTCATCTTTCTCTGCTCTTTCGGAGATCAAGGTGGCTGAATAACTAGGTACATCAAACCGACTAAGGTTCCTGTACGTTCCAAAGGTAGCGCAAACCATTGTTCGAATAGGAAAAGAGAATTTCCTCCCTGCTCTCTACCCCTCTCCTGACTTCCTCGCCGTTTTCCGCTCTCCCATTCGACGAGGCGTGACACGTGACGAATAACCAGCGCGGCTTCCGTATATCACGGGAAAACGGTGCCATTAGTGAGCGTAGAAACACCGGGACACATGTGCGCTGTGCGCATAGAGTAACATATATAAGGATAAGACAGGACACTTCCATAGGCCCCAGTGGCTGATTTGGGTTCGCAGCACACCTAGAGGGTGTGTGGAATCTACACAGACTCAGTGATTGGGGCCGAAGGAAACCTAATCCCGAAGGCTATCTTCTGGCGATTAGAAATATTACACAGCCTCCAAGATCGCTTTCGTGCGAGTGTTCGTCCCGGAGGATATATTTTGATTTTTTTTAACGCGTTGCTTCCATGCATCGAGTAGCTTCGTGTAATCTGTACCGCCAGAGCAGCAAGCACACGATGCCACTTTGTGTTTATGAAGACATTTTAAATAAACGGACAAGTGTTGGAAGAGACGAAACTTTATTTTCAAGTCATAATCTCAGTAAGCACATGCACACTTTTTTTTCGCAACGTTCGATCAACACAAGCACAAAAAGATGGGTGCACTGCACAATGCAAGACATGCCAATACAGCTGCCACATGTTGAGAATAAATTTCACAAAAGGAATAAACAGGCAATATTGTGAAAAATCCCACAAAACAGTAAAACTGCAGAAGACAGCATTAACATTAAAGAGGAAAACAACGGTCGTCTTTTGAAGCCTGATCTGTAGAAGCTGATTCAAGGGAGCGGGGATGGACTCGAAATTCCGTATGAAGCAGCAAAAGTAAGAACAGAGGCCAAGGAAGTTGCGAAGTTCTGTTACGGAGAAAGGTTTGGGAAAATCTACAACTGCACGGAGCTTGGCGGCGTCAGGAAGAATACCGCGTTTAGATACTACAGGGTCAAGGATGGTGAGCTGACTTGCACCAAAGTGGCATTTGTTCAGGTTGAGCTGAAGGCCGGCATCAGTTAGGCACGGTAGCACTTCCTCCAGCCTATACAGATGAGAGGGAAAATCGGGCGAAAAAATAACCAAACCATCTAAGTAGCATAGGCACGTTTTCCCCTTGAGACCACGAAAATGGTTGTCCATCATACGCTCAAATGTTGCGGAGGCATTGCAAAGCCCGAAAGGCATGGCATGAAATTTATACAGACCATCGGGTGTTACAATGGCCGGTTTAGGTTGGTCTTCTGCTGCCATGGGTATTTGCCAATAGCCGCTGCGTAAGTCGATAGACGAGAAGAACTCCGCACCTTGGAGGCAATCAAGGGCCTCCAAGGCGCGGATAAACATCTTTACGAGTTATTTTGTTAGGACGATGGTACTCGACACAGGATCAAATCCATACATCTTTCTTCTTAACAAGAACAATGGGAGATGCCCAGGGGCTATCCGAAGGCTGAATGACGCCACGCTTGCGCTTGTCAGCTACTTGGTCGTCGATAACATGGCGCTCTGTCGCGGGTACACAATATGGTCTTTGTCGCAGTGGCGCACCGTACCCGTGTCGATGCGATGACAAACAGTTGACGTGCGGCCCAAGGGAACATGCTGGCAGTGGAAAGCCGAACGCAACTTGTCGAGAAGGCGTAGAAGCTGGGCGCGTTGGAAAACAGTCAACGTGTCGGCGATGGAGCTATGTAGAACATCGGGCGAAGTCGGCTCTTGCGCGGATTTACAGGTCACTCCGGCGACCTCATGAGTGGGGACAGAACCAAGTGGCATGTCAATGATGACAGCCGAGTTGACACACTGGGCGTGGCCGACGCACTCCCCGCGCAGCAAAGTGAGGTGACACGACAATTTGTTCGAGACGAGCAGTCTACTGTCGCCGGCATGAACTTCTAAAACAGCGAAAGGCAGCGCGGAACATGACGAGCGGAAATGACAGATGACGTAAACAACGCACTTGCATCAGCAACAATGTTGCATGAGACCGTGGGAAGGCCAGAGGAGTGCGGTGGAATTGTAACGTCTTCGGCAGCAAATACTTTCTCTTCAGCTTCACTAGCGTCAAGGGGCGGGGCGTCGCATAGCGTGTGAAATTCCACTTGAGCACGAGAACAGTCGATGACGGCCTTATTCGCGGAAAGAAAGACCCATCCCAAAATAAGTTCGTGGGAACAAGAATACAGCACCAAACATTCCACGATGTAGACGAGGCCGTTAATTACAACACGAGCAGCACACAACGCGATCAGCTCCGGGCGGCCCGAGTGGCCGCGCACGCCCGCCGGGGCCGCAATGCTTCGGGGAGAGGGCGTTCTACTTCAGGCGCGCCCGCCCTGGCCGCTGTATCTTGAAAGTAATCTGCAGTGGGGACAGAGCCTATTCTGCGCTGTGCTTTCGCGGCTTAGATCGCGCTGTTGGGAGCGGCAGCACGAAGGTGGATTTACTCGCTGCTTCGGCCGCGCTTACTCCCTCCAGAGTTTTCTCAGTGAGTTTCCACTGGCCATCGAGTGAGATGCGTTCATGTTGTTGGTGCGCGCGTGACACAATGCTTGTTATTTAGTTAGTATGCCTATACTTACAAGTTGACATGCCTAATAAAACTACTATCCATACGTTGTATAGCTGTCCACATATTGGTTATCGCAATCGATGCTTCACCTTGCGGGCTAATTTGTGCCTTTTTTGTTTTAATTTGTAGACTCTCCAATCGCTGATGTGTTTGCTTTGCCCTTCTAAGCCTGCGTGTGTTTGTGCGTGTGAGAACCCACACACGTTCGCGCGCGGACCCATGCCCGCACGTAAATGCTACGCGCTACGCGCTGTTCGTTCGTGAGGCTGTTTGCTTTCTTCCTTCCGCATTTTTTGATGGCGGTAATATTTAAGACCCAACAATCCAGCTCATTACAGCAGCTGTGCAAGAAGAGAGTGGGAAGAGTCCGAAGGATTCCTGGACATAGCCCTAGATATCTCTTCGCAAGAATGCTTCAGAACGCACGCCATGCTCTCCTCGAAAGGCATCAATAGCTTCGCGAACACGAGTTTGGCAACAAAAATTCATGCGGAGCAACAATTCGATCGGTAGCGCCGCGGAACGGCATGATAGATGGCGGGGCGGGTTGAATGTGCGCTCCTGCTTCCTTCTTCCGGACGTCGACTGCAGTTGCGGCGGATAGCTGGAAAAGCAAAACGAGAGGCTTCAACAATACGCGGGGAGAAATCTGCAAAAGGATGGATGGAACGTGCCATCTGGTCGGCGCTGGCGGGAGAGAAAGCGAATGCTACCAATCATGGAGAAAAATGGCGCCTCGTCGTATTCAGCATTTCACCCAATATTTCATTGCTCTCGTGCCTTGTACGCGCTGCGCGCGCAGATATATTTTGTGCATTGTGTGCGCCTGTATATTTAATATTGCGATTTTATTTAAATGACACTACCTTACGTTCGCGAATCGTCAGCTTCCTACAAGATTGTGTTCGCGTACAAAACCTCATTTCATCCGTAGAATTCTTGTCACCACGAAATATCCACGAGGACCTACCAATTGACCCATGCTGGCAGACAAATTTGGTCACTGGGTTTGTGTAAAAGTCTATGGCGTGACAACGACGGCATGACGACTGTCGAATGGCGAAGCTGGAACTGATGACGGCACAATGACCACGGTAGCATCACGACCTTCAGGACATACTTAGTGGCCCAAGCTAGTAGATATCTTGGGGAGCGGGTCGGCGTACAAGTCTATAGCTTCACAGCGACGGCATGACGATAGTGGGATGACGAAGCTGGGATGATTACGCTAAGACGGCTACAGCTTCATGACCTTTCACTAAGGCGAATAGGCCGGTGTAGAAGGCCACGATGTGAAGACGGTGGCGTAAGGAGATTCGGATGTGCACGCTGACATACGTAGTGGCTCAAGCCCAAGCTATCAAATATCTTGGGCAGGCGTGGGCGATGGCATGACGATTGTCGAATGACGAAGCTGAAACGACGAAGACGCAAGTAACTCGCCAGCTTCACGACCACAAATATATACGTAGCGACTCAAGCCAGTAGACAACTTGGACCACGGGTAGGATGACGAGGATAGATAGATAGATATACATTCAAAATACCTATATAGTAGGCCCTTTAAAGTAAGAAAGCACTGGCAAAAAAGTCAGGGGGGGGGGCAGAAAAAAGGATCAGAGTAGGAGATGGTAATGACCAAGAAAGAAGGTTAGCCCATGTCGAGGGCGTTCGTTAAAAAGATCCTAAGATCGCAATCGGATGATGGCTGGAGTCCGCGGTGGCGCCAAAGATCACCGACACCCAACGGCGGTTAACCGGAGTGCTCCTGCGGAGCGCCATTTCCAATCGGCCATCGAAAGGCACTTGGTCTGGCTGAAGAGTTACCACGGTGGCGCCAATCACCTACACCCTTGAGGCTTTCGCCTAAGGTGCTCCTGTGGGTGCGCCGTGTAAAGCCTGGATTAGAGACAAGCGAGTTTGGCATAGAGTCCGCGGTGGCGCCAATAATCACCGACAGCCAGGGTACCTCCCTGCTGCTCTTGCGGGTAACCGTTTCTTTCGAAACAGCCATGGTTTAGCTCGGTATCCACGGTGGCGCTAGTCACCGGCAGCCAGGGTGCCTCCCTGCTGCTCCTGTGGCCCCGGTCGTCTTCAACCCAGTCTCGACACGCGCTTATCTGGCTTCGGAACGCGCAGTGTCGCCACTCACCGACACCAGAGACATTGTCCAGGGTGTTCCTGCGGAGTGCTTCTTTCGAGAACGCGCTTGGAAACGCACATTAGCTCGGAGTCCGCGGTGACGCTAATCACCGACACGTATACGCCAGACGTGCCCCTGCGGGCTGTTGCACTCATTATATGTGACCATCGGCAGCTATCGCAACTGCCGCCACAAGGTCAATCTGTATGCGAGACAACAGACAAGCCAACTTGGATCATAGACAAGGTTGTGGGTCGTGCAGTTAGAATCACTCTATTCCAGCCCCCTAAACATTCGCCTACGGTCTTAACGATGTTTGAGAGGTTGGGATGTGTATATATGTATTCACATTAAAGTCAATTGTTGGGTCCTTCCTCGTTTTCACGGTAAGGTTAATGTACGAAGCAAGAAGGAATTGCTTGCATTCACAGCAGCGTCAAAAGGAGCCGAAATGATATATAATCCCCAGCAAGTTCTTGCCTCATGAATATTTCGGGTATAAAGTGTTTGCCACCAGATTTACCTACAAATGGCAGCGTGGTCACTATCGTGGGTACAATCGGTGTTACGGATATGAATAAATAGCAATATGGAAATATTGGTGAAGCATCCATCCTTTAGAGATGATTGGTGATTTTAATGCTATTGGCAATGTATGTTATGGTTTGACCATAATCTTTTATATGTTTTATATACAGATGAAAACAGGTAAGGATGATTGTATGGTTATTTGTAGATGAAGACAGACATGATTAATCGGGAAGATAGCCGTTGAAATCATGTCGTTCGTCCCAGGAACCCTCGTCGTCTTCCTCTTTAAACTCCTTTTCTGGCCGTTTCTATCCCCGTTTTGCAGGCGAAGTCCACTCGGAGAGCCATTGTTCAGTGAATTGATAATAACGTTGAAGACGCGCAACATGTGAAAGTTTGGATTTGCTAGACCAGCGACGTTTAGAAAAGATGCGGGCGACTAGGTGAATTAGGTCACAAAAGCGGTCTAAAATGGCGAACAGGCCCACATAGTCTGACAAACTTGCGGCACAAGTCACGTCTGCATCGGGGGGTCTAAACACACACTTTTTTAAAAGAAACAATGATGAGTGCTGTCGTACCCCTCGTTTGAGTGGTTTTGGGATGCCACCATGCGAAGACATGCTATCCCTCGGGATTCTTCGGCAAGGCAGTGTGTCTTGGCAATTGAATGTTTGGTATGTAGAGAAAACGGTAGGATGGTGTCAAGAAAGGTCCGCGGCGATCGGGCATAAAGGAGTTAGAAATAGCTGTAGTGAGTTGTTTCATGCTTTGCTGTGTTATACATGGCCAGCATGTTCGTCAGCGTTCGGTTCGTCCGCTCAACATCCGTCCTTTCTCTCCTTCTTCAACCTTTTTCTCTCGCAGCGTTGCTATCTATATATCTATCTATCTATCTATCTATCTATCTATCTATCTATCTACCTATCTATCTATCTATCTATCTATCTATCTATCTATCCAATCTCTTATTCTAAGTTATCCAACTTATCTAATCTAATTTATCTATTCTAATCTCTTAATCTTATCTAACCTATCTTATCTCTCAATGAGGTGAAATGGTGTCTCTCAATCTTATCTAACCTATCTTATCTCTCAATGAGGTGAAATGGTGCAACGATTTCATAGTTCGGATGAACATTCGATATTCTTCGTCCACCCATCAATACGCTTCGCTCGGATGGCTTATTGCTTACATCGCAATCGAGTAACACTCTACTAATTTGTGTGCACTATCTTGAAACCAATAAATAACAGTTTTGCACTTATGTGTTTAGCGTTGAAAATTTTTTATCAATTTTAAGCTTACATTTTCTTCTCGCAGTGCTCGCACATGGCACACGCAGCTTTCCCACAAATGAAGGGAATATGACGTACGCTATGCGCTTACCACGCTATTGCAGATATTATTCCTCCATTAAATAACAAGCGTTCAGTTTCTTCCGGCCCTGCCATCGGCACAGACTGTGCTAGCTGAACTGGGCCTGATGTACGGTTCTAGCTCCTCTCCATGAAGACAATAACTAGGTAAACGTACGGACTTTTGAGACGATCGACCGTCACCGCGGTGCCATAGGTGAGTTACGCGCCGCATGCACTCTACTTGTCGAACTGTTCCTTACTCATTATGGTGCTTTGTCGGCACCTGTACTGTAAGGGTGAGAATCATTATCATCATCATCAGCCTATATTTGTGTCCACTGCCGAACGAAGGAACCCTCGCCTGGGATCTCCAGTTACCCTTGTCTTGCGCTAGCTGATTCCAACTTGCGCCTGCAAATTTTCTGTCTTCATCACACCACCTAGTTTTCTGCCATCCTCGACTACACTTCCAATCTCTTGGTACCCATTCAGTAACTCTAATTGTCCACCGGTTACCCATCTTACGCATAACATGGCCTGCCCAGCTCCATTTTTTTCTCTTAATGTAAACCAGAATATCGGCAATCCCGTTTACTCGCTGATCCACACCACGCTTTTCCTGTCTCTTAAAGTTAGGCCTAACATTTTCGTACCATTGCACTTTGTGCGGTCGCTAACTTGTTCTCGAGCTTCTTTGTTAGCCTGCAAGTTTCTTCCCCATATAGCACCGGTAGAATGCAATGATTGTGCACTTTTTTACTCACGGACAGTGTTAAGCTCCCAGTCAGAATTTGGCAATGCCTGTCGTATGCACTCCATCCAAATTTTATTCTTCTGTAAATTTCCTTCTCACGATGAGTAATTGACCTAGATAAACATACTCCTCTACAGACTCTCGATGCTGACTGGCGATCCTGAATTCTTGTTCTCTTGCCAGGCTATTGAGCATTATCTTTGTATTCTAGATATTAATCTTCAACCCCACTCTTTCACTTTCTCGGTTAAGGTCCTCAATCATTTCCTGTATTTTGTCCCCATTGATGCTGAATAGGACAATGTCATCTGGAAACCGAAGGTTGTTGGGATATTCGCCGCTGATCTTCACTCCTAAGCCTACCCAGGCTAAGAGCTTGAATACTTCTAAGCATGCAGTGAATAGGATTGGAGAGATTGTGTCTCCTTGCCTGAGCGCTTTCTTGATAGGTTACTTTGTACTTTTCTTGTGGAGAACCAATGTTGCTGTGGAACCTTTGTAGACATTTCCCAAGATATTCACACATGTCTCCTGTGCTCCTTAATTACGCAATGCCTCTGTGACTGCTGGTATCTCTAGTGAATCAAATGCCTCTTCATAATGTATGAAAGCCATATAGAGAGGTTTATTATACTCCGCAGATTTATCGATTACCTGGTTGATGACATGAATGTGATCCATTCTAGAATATCCTTTCCTTCATCCAGCCTGTTTCTTGGTTAATTGAAGTCGAAGTGTTCCCTGATTTTATTAGAAAATATTTCGTTGAATATTTTATACAGTACTGAAAGCAAGCTAATGGGCCTATAGATTTTCAATTCTCTAACGCCTCACCTCTTGTGGATTAATACGGGTAAGGTTATCTGGCCGAAGTAAAGGTACACGATGGGTTGCTGCATCGAGAGAGAGTTTTTGAAAACACCCAAATTTGAATGTTAATCGGTAATGCATCCGTTTTGTTACCCTAAAAAAGGGAACAGGGACGAGAAAATACAATGGAAAGCAAATGTTCCCTGAGCAACTGAGTGCAATTTCATGTCATGCGGGCCTTGTGCGCCATTGAACAGCTAGATCTGTGCTACCACCGTATTGTGCTGTAAGGAGGATGCTGCCGCAGATACTGTAAAGCACTTGTGTGATTATGATGATTCCTTGGAGAGTGATTGTATTTGTGCATCAAGTTTTGCACAAACACACATAATTATCGCCTAAAGTAGAGGACATGACTTTTAGAATTGAACTACTCATTCTCTAGTACTCCTGATTCCGGTGTCTCCGAAGTGTGAAAATTATGAACCATTGCTTTCAACGGTGACATAGAAAGCCCCCCTCCCCCCATTCACTGTTTTTCGTGCCCTCATCATTAGCCCCTTCTCGTAAGCGCATACCACTAAGTGTGCCGGCGGGGAAGTGTTCCCTGAGTGGCAACAAGACTAGGTCAGCGCCGATCAAAGCGAATCACGTCTAACGAGGGTGGGTGATCTTCATGCAGCTTTCTCCTGCAGTGTGCGCCCACATGAAGCACAGTTGATTGCGGCAAAATCGGTGATGGAGGCGCCATTTAGATCTGCGCTAATTGATGCCCTATTGGTAATTGCGCTCTTTAAATATGCTCAAAGCAACAGCGTTAAAAGGGGGGGGGGTGAGACAGCCGGAAACATGGGGGAACGAGAGAGGTTCAGTGTCAGAAAGAAAAACTCTGGTTTCAATTCTGGGCATTACTGTACTGGTAATGAGGCTTGTTGTGGTCCTTGTTCGTTGTTTATTAGCTGGGATAGAACGGTAAGCTTGGCTGCTGATTACCGGGCTATCCCGAAATCACAGCTAAAGCAAAGCTGTAAACAACCGACAAACTAAGCAAAACATTAAATATGAAGAGCCTTATACATTGACTATAAAAAAGCTTGAAAAAACTGCATACAGAGATCAGGTGGGAAACAGATTTACCTGTGTACAACTATCATGTACGATATTTACTTAACAGCGATTAGAACGAGAGACGAGTAACTGGCGTATACTCTTTTTTTTCTCGTAAATTACCACCATTGAAGGTATAGCTAAACCGATTTTTCCTTGGTGAACTTTTTTTGTTCACTAGGCAAAGACACATTTGAATAAGTGCATTTTTTGCTCTTCGCGCATGTACAAGGCTAAGTGGTAGCGCTGACACGTATACGGAAGGCCCACAAAATGGGTCATCCCACATTCTTGATGGGAATGTTGATAAATAGGCCCACTTATCCATTCTTTCTGCTGTGGCCGTCGTTGTACGCGGAGGTGGCGTGCATCGAACGAATTTTATGTCATTTAGTGTACGCCTCTTTCAAATGAGCTTGTGCAATGGCGACGAGGTGAAAGCGAACGATGAAGGATGATCACTATAGAGACAGCAGCACAGCGAAGCAGGCCTCCTCTGCATTTTTCGATTCTACATGTGGCGTTCGCGGCGTGCATCAGTTAACAAGACAATGCCGACGCGACACAGGATGAGATAAAGGGGCGCTTCCTGTGGCCGCCTCAGACGCGGCGCACTTTCAGTAAGAGTGTAAGGAATGCAAGCATGCCTCGACCAAAGGTGAGCGCTGCTTCAACGTCATGCGCCAGAACAAACAGGAAAATGCATTGCTACCATGACCTAACGGAAGAAGAGATGCACGAACGTTTAGTTCGCGAACGCGGCAATAAGGAGCCAGTATATAAATGCTTCGCACCACGATTATGCCCCTTGACGGAGTTTGGACATACGTTTTTACAGTTTATAGTGCAAGTAGAATTCGACGTACTCCGTGGGCGTTTTTCTCCATCGCGGACTGTACGCCGGTGTCGCAAAAGAAGTCCCTTTTCCTTCGAAAATCAAAAGTTAATAAATCATTCACATATGGTGCAGAATTCATCTTGCGTCTATTAAGGGTAGAATTACTTTCGTTATCACTGCTGGCTTAATTTTGATTCGCAGCGGTAGAAGTATTGGCCTATAGCTTCTGTTTTTGAGCACGAAGTCGATTCGAGGTAACGGTGGTCGCATTCGACGGGGGCTGAGTGCTGAAGCGCTTTCTTGTGTGAGTATTAAAGAATATCAAGCGGTCTCTGTTAATACGGAGATCCTTACTGTGGTGTGTTGCGTAGACCGTGTGTTCTTGTGACTCATGGTCACTGTGACGAAACCTTCACACACCATCTCTGTGTCTGTCTGTGTGTGGCCAAAATATACTGCAGACAAGCAAGTGCTGTGTAACAAGCATAACTGACTGAAAATTTACACTGCGGGTATGCTCACACTGATGCTCCTTCTTACTTCTAGTCTTTCTTTCCCTCTTTGCCACATTTATAGTTGTTGAGTTGGTGCGACCATGGTTAACCTCTCTGCCTTTCATTAATATTGTTACGGGCCGCCTCCTTGCATCAAGGAAGAAGACGACGATCGCCGGGGGACGCTGCGCGTGTTCAGCCATCTTGGCAATCTCTGCGAACAGTCCCTGTTTATAAATCTTGTCCCGCTTCTATCTATTTGACACCCCGTCACACATTGGTGGAAGGTGCTGTGTATTCTCGCCAGACGACGGAGCTCCGAAGCGGTCGACGCTACGGTGCGACCACCATGGCACAGCAACCAGAATCTGCTTCTGCGCCGCGGACACCGATTGTAGTAGTCCAACCCCGAGACCCTGGAACGTTCAACGGGACCGATGGTATCGACGTTGAGGAATGGCTTACGCTATATGAACGTGTGAGCGATTCCAACCACTGGGACCTGACAGTCATGCTGGCCAATGTGGTGTTTTATCTTAGTGGAATGGCGAAGTTGTGGTATGACAATGACGAGGCCGACTTTGGGAGCTGGGATACATTCAAACAAAAGCTCCGTGACCTGTTCGGTAGGGCCTCCAGTCGAAAAATCGCTGCGAAGCAGCAGCTGTCAACGCGCGCCCAAACGTCCCCGAAATCATACTTGTCGTACATACATGATGTACTGGCGCTGTGCCGTAAAGCTGACAGTAACATGCCAGAGTCTGACAAGGTTGGCCACGTCCTGAAAGGGATAGCGGACGACGCATTCAATTTGCTGATGTGCAGAAATTGTGCTACCATCCATGCCATGATCGAAGAGTGTCAGCGCTTCGAGCATGCTAAGAGCCGCCGTATTGAACGACCATTCGCCCGGCTTCCCAACACCGCTGCAACATCTTCGTGTGAAGAGCGACCGCAATCAAACCTTTCGCCGCCTTCGGCCGAATTGACGAGGATTGTCTGCCGCGAAATCGAAGCAATGGCTCCCGCTAGCCTCTTTACCAGCTCTAACGCCGGCGACTCGAGCGCACCAGCGGTTTCACTCGTTCAAGCCATCGTGCGAAACGAACTCGCGAATCTCGGGGTTCACGCTGCTTGCGCCGTTGTCAGCCCTACACCCGCTTCCGGGGCCCCGACATCGTTCACTCGGTATCCACGGTTCGCTCCACAATCTCGGAACCCTGCTGGTTGGCGAACTGAAGACGATCGGCCTATGTGCTTTAACTGCCGCCGTGTCGGGCACGTTGCTCGCTACTGTAACAACCGCTGGTCGTTCCCGCAACGTACTCCATCCTTTGGCCATGCTCACCGCCTTGATCGCAGTCCTTTTGAGCCACTATCTGCGGCACACCCTTACAATCCTGACGTTGCCACGACATGGTCCAGCCGCTCGCCTTCACCTAGAGGTCACCAGTCGCGTTCGCAACCGTACCGCCGTCCGTCCTCCCGCTCCCCGCCACCTCGCCGCGCCCCGTCGCCGAGCAACCGTGCCTCCTTCACTCCAGAAAACTAAACGATGCAGCGCCCAGAGGTAACGCTGCATCGACGACTCTGCCCCAAAACCCTCTAATTACTCTGCCGACTCGATGCTGTGTGTTGGACGTTGACGTTGATGGCGTGACGATTTCTGCACTTGTCGACACCGGGGCTTCTATTTCTGTCATGAGCTCTGGTCTTCGCCGTCGCCTAAAGAAGGTGGTCACACTTGCTGTTTCCCACGTTGTAAGCGTGGCCGATGGAGGAACTCCCACCATCCTTGGCATGTGCACTGCCCGCATCACCATCGCCAGTCACCCAACTTCTGTTTTATTTGCCGTTCTTGAGCAATGTCCGTACGACGTTATACTTGGTCTGGACTTTCTCGCAACTCATTCTGCCCCAATTGACTGTGCAACTGGCCTCCTGTAGCTCGAACTACCGCTCCTAGCCGATGCCCAAACCACGCCTTCGGCCCGTCTCTGCTCTCTCGACTATGTGCGCATGCCCCCGCAAGCCGCCATGTATATCACCATGGTCTCGAACCCTCCCGTCGCTGATGGCAATTACGTGCTATGCCCGGTAACAGACGTTCTGCTCACAAAGAACGTCGCCATGCCTAACACCCTCGTGACTGTCATCGACAACCGCATCACCATTCCTATTTTAAATTTCAGCGCCTCTCCTCAACTGATTCCGGCAGGCATGTCACTCGCCGCCATCACTGCTGCCGAAGACTGCGACATTTGCGCGTTGGATCCCACCAGTCCCTCCAGTTCGCCCTTCATTTGTACCACAAGCAGTTCGCCGCACGATGTCTTTGTCAGATTGATCCATGCTGACCTTCCTTCTGATCAAGCTACTGACCTTCGCCGCCTCCTCGAGACTTACCACGACATTTTCGACTTCGACGATCGTTCTCTGAGCCAAACGTCTGTTGTCCAACATCGCATCGACACGGGGAAGGCGAGCCCTATCCGCCGCCGTCCCTATCGTGTCTCCCTCGCCGAACGTCGTGTGATCCAAGGCGAAGTTGAGAAAATGCTCACAAAAGGCGTTATCGAACCTTCTTCCAGTCCGTGGGCGTCCCCTGTGGTACTAGTAAAAAAGAAAGACGGCAGCTGGCGCTTTTGTGTTGACTACCGACACTTGAACAACATCACACGCAAGGACGTATACCCCCTGCCCCGAATTGATGACGCCTTAGACTGCCTCCACGGCGCCACGTACTTTTCCTCCATCGACCTACGCTCCGGATACTGGCAGATTACCGTGGATGCCATGGACCGCGAAAAGACTGCGTTCGTCACAGCAGATGGACTTTACCAATTCAAGGTTATGCCTTTTGGATTGTGTAATGCCACTGCGACCTTCGAGTGAATGATGTATTATCTCCTTCGGGGCTATAAGTGGTCTACGTGTTTGTGCTATCTACATGACGTGATTGTCTTTTCGCCTACGTTTGAGGACCACCTAGCCCACCTGTCGGCCATTCTTGATGTGTTTCGCCGCGCTGGCCTACTTAACTCCTCCAAGTGTCGTTTCGCTCGGCGTCACATCGCCGTTCTCGGTCACCTTGTTAGTGCTAGCGGTGTCCAACCTGACACCGACAAGGTGCGTGCCGTCCGAGACTTTCCTGTTCCTCGCTCAGTTAGCGATGTACGGAGCTTTGTCGGCTTGTGTTCCTACTTCCGCCGCTTTGTTAGGAATTTTGCCGACATTGCCCGGCCGCTTACTGACCTACTCAAGAAGACATCTCTTTTTCCTGGGATCGTGCACAAGCTGCCGCATTCACTACCCTGGTCGGTTTACTGACTTCACCGCCCATTTTGGCGCATTATAACCCGTCGGCCCCTACAGAAGTTCGCACCGACGCTAGTGGCCACGGCATAGGTGCAGTACTCGCCCAACGCCAGAACGACCACGACCGTGTCATTGCCTACGCCAGCCGCCTTCTCTCGTCGTCGGAGCGGAATTATTCGATAACTGAGCGCGAATGCCTCGCTTTGGTCTGGGCTGTGGCGAAATTCCGCCCATATTTGTACGGCCGAACGTTTTCCGTCGTCACGGACCAGCATGCCCTTTGCTGGCTCTCGTCGCTGGAGGATACTACAGGCAGGCTTGGTCGCTGGGCGTTACGACTACAGGAATACACCTTTGACGTTCTCTACAAATCTGGCCGGATGCACCAAGATGCTGACTGTTTATCACGCTACCCTATCGACCCTCCCGACACCGCCGAACGTGATACCGGTGATTTCGTCATGGCTATTGCAGATCTGGCCAACATACGCGCTGAACAGCAAAGTGACGACACGTTACAATCCAAATTCGCCGCCTCCATTCTCGTAAGTCCGACCCATCGCTTCGTCTGTTTGAGCTTCACGATGATATTCTTTACCGTCGTAGTACCACTCCCGACGGCCCAGAGCGTCTGCTTGTTCTCCCCAAGCATCTTCATGCTATGGTTCTCAAAGAACTCCACGATGCTCCGACCGCTGGCCATCTTGGCGTATCCCGCACATACGATCGCGTGCGGCGCCGGTTTTCCTGGCCTGGTCTGTACCGATTTGTTCGACGCTACGTTGCTGCGTGTGACCTTTGTCAGCGACGTAAACGGCCCTCGGGGTTGCCTGCAGGCCTTCTGCACCCTGTTGACATACCGCAGCAGCTATTCTACAGCATCGGTCTTGACGTCCTCGGTCCATTTCCTACGTCTGCTTCAGGGAACAAGTGGATCGCACTTGTGACCGACTACGCTAAGCGTTTCGCAATCACGCGAGCTTGACGACTAGTTGTGCCACTGACGACGCCAATTTTCTCCTTCATGACGTCATCCTTCGCCATGGTGCTCCTCGGCAACTGCTCACAGACCGAGGCCGCTACTTGTCGAAAGTTGTCGATGACCTCCTTCGTTCCTGTTCTGTGGAGCACAAGCTCACTACTGCGTACCACCTGCAGACCAACGGGCTCACCGAAATGCTGAACCGCGCCTTAACCGATATGCTCTCGGTGTACGTGTCTGACGATCATCGGGACTGGGACAGCACTTTGCCATACGTCACGTTCGCGTACAACTCTTCCTGTCACGACACGTCCGGTTTTTCGGCATTTTACCTGCTGTATGGACACCACCCTGGATTGCCTTTTGACACGCTACTACCTTCTGTTGTACAACGTAGAACGGAGTATGCCCGCGATGCTGCCGCGCGAGCCCATCTGGCACGTCAGATCGCTCATGAATGACTCCCCGACTTAGAATTATGCCAAAGGACCGTTATGACCGCAGCCACCGACACCTCTGCTTTTCTCCGGGATCTCTTGTGCTTCTCTGGACTCCTTCTCGTCGCGTCGGTCTCTCCGAAGAACTTTTATCGCGTTACACCGGACCTTACAAGGTTTTACGCCAACTTAGTGACGTGAACTATGAGATCACCCCACTGAACAGTTCTTCAACATCTACCCTGCCATCTCGTGACGTCGTGCACGTATCCCGACTGAAGCCGTACTTTTCCGTCGCCTCCTCGTGTGATTAGTCTGCGCCGAGACAGCGCTCAGCCCGCCGGGGCGGTTAGATGTTACGGGCCGCCTCCTAGCATCAAGGAAGAAGACGACGATCGCCGGGGGACGCTGCGCGTGTTCAGCCATCTTGGCAATCTCTGCCAACAGTCCCTGTTTATAAATCTTGTCCCGCTTCTATCTATTTAACACCCCGTCACGATATCTCTCGACTGTCTCGTTGATATTCTGCTATCAGCAGAGATGCTAGTGCAGTGCTCCCAAAGGGAGTATGCGCAGAAATATGCTTAAGCTGTTTCAGTTCCGAGTGTCTACGGTCCTCCATGAAAGACTTTTAGCATGTTAAGTGATACCCTACTTTGTTTGCGTTATTTACATTCTTTCTACTTTTCTCCTTTCTCTTAACATTATCTGCCATCTATTCTCTGATTATTGTTCTTACTATTCTCTGATTAGGCAACCAGAACCACCTTTGGTTAACCTACCTGCCTCTCTGTATATCGTTTATTTCTTGCTGTTTTTAATGTCTATCAGCTTATTTTATTAACTCTCTTCTCACTTTTTTAAAGATGAACCGACGTGCTGCTGTAGCTCGAGCACATTCAAAACGCGGCAGTTTGTCTGTACAATAAGAACGAGTCAAGTCCCTCAGCATTCCGCTCCTCGAACTATAGCAGAAGCAGTCGAAGCAAGAGCACAGAAAAGAGTCGTTCAGCGGGACGAAGCGCTCTGAAGTGCTCCTAGCCGTGGCGGGACGCGGTGTCCTGATTGGCGCAGATTCGGCCCGGTGATGGATGGCCCCGGGGTTCGCGATGAAGGGGCCACCTGAATGACGACCCTGGCAGTGCGAGCGCGGGGTAATCCGAATGGACGACAGAGGCCGGAACGGAAGTGAGGGGTCGATCGATAGCGGTGCACGCTAGAGGTTTCAGGGCGAGCCTTCAAAGAGTGTACAACTCGTATAATTACGGATTTGGAACGTGTTTGGGAAGTTGTGTGAGGGCGAAGCGCGCACGTGCCACCATTTCCCATGAATCGGACATCTTGGAGTGAACGCCGTGCTTCTCACGAGCTAATACGTGCTTTCGCGGAGTTAGCGGTTTCTATTTTTGGTGTCTTTCTGGAAGAATGAAGATTGTCGGGTCAATCTCAAAACAAGATTTACCAATGTAACGGTCATTTTATTGGTAAACTGACATTTTGTATGATCGTGTCTCTGCAACGTTGTTCGGGATACGTTGTCCTGCTTTTCGAATTCAAGCGTTCGTTATAGTTATGTATACAGGTTGGCTAACCTGTAAGAAATCATGAAATAGAGCTACTGCATTTAGGCACCTAATGCGCACTGTGTGAATGCTAATACCTCAGACGATAAAAGAGAGACTGCGTGCACCCATGGGTAGCTGGAACATAAACATATAGTTTTAACAGGGAAATAGTAGAATTTGAGATGTGAGCGCACTGGCATTATAACTTGAAACAGCTTGTGAACTGCGACTAACTTATATGAAGCTGTGCTTACAATTTTCTTTGTTCACATGCAGTCTTTGTAATATTTGGCCTTGTTTCAACTGCATAACGCGGTCGTTCAAGGACTAACCTCAATGCAAGTGAACGTCTTCACTAGTTGGTAAAGAATCATGTTCAGCAGACCACCCAATTAGCAGCACGTGCATTCCAAAACCGCTCAACAACAAATAAACATTTTAATGTTAAGAAGAGAGCATAAAGAACACGTGCGGAGGATATCTGCGATGACCAAATGCTGTAGTCAAACTCTCTCTCAATCCTGAAATATTTTAGGGGCTGACATATAGGCATACCCTTTCTGTTTTCTCAAACCCCCCTGCGTGTGTGCACTGCTTATTCCCTTTACATAATACATTTTGTTATTCATCATTATAATTACACCAGGAGCCACATAACAAGCATCTAGGCAGGCTAACCGATGTACGTATATTTAACTTAATCGCTTTTTACCATATAAAACGCCGCGACGCTTTCATGTATTTTTTTTTCTCTGTACTTCACCATAACACCGATTCGATTATTACTAGGCTTCCACACACATGGCTGCTTTTGTTCTGGGTGTTATACTGTGTCAACGTGGAATGCATTTTTTAGAGTCCAAGAAATATGGCTTCTAATAATTCAGGGCGTGCCTAGGGCATGAAAGCGTTCAGGTACGACGAATACGTTGTTCAGATAAGGTACCGGCATTTGAGACCACTGAATTCGCAGTTAGCTCACGCGAACCCTAACTTCTGCTCACAGAACACACTACATGTTCACTAGGCCTAGCACGTGCTGCTTTTATTTTGACAGGACCGCCATTATACTGACGTACGAGACGCGTTTATGGCTTCGGTCCGCGGTCGCCGCCTCCGTGCTGCCCTGACATACGCGGTCTGCGCGCCGTATGTTGATTTTCATGCGCTTTGAAACGAGGAAAGTAGCCGCAGAACCGAACAATCGTTATGGGACAAGCTAACGCGCTCCACACAGCCCGCGCGCCTGTCACGCCAGCGTTGTAATCTCGATTGTTTGCGGTCATCGAGTGGAATATTTTTGTGTGGGTCTTCGGGCAGGTTACACCACCTTCATTTAGTTAAGTATACGTATACTGCAATTTATACAGCCAATAGAAATATAAGCCTGAACACTGTCTGCTGTCTCGTGGACTACCTTAAGCGAATGTAGTACTATGTTTGTCACTTTCCCTGTATTCCCAGTCCAGCCTCAAACTTGCTGTCCTCAGTGCTCCTATGTATTTGTTAAAAGTACGGAATAAAAAGAAAAGAATGTAGTTTAGATTTGTAGTCGTTTTGGCACACTTGCGAATACGAAATGACATTTACCTTACTCTAAAATGTGACTTCATGTAGAACGCCTGAAAAAGAGCCCTCGAAACTCTTTTTCGTTGGCACCACCGGCGTGATCGGCTACAAGCCTGCGTGGTCTGAGGTGATCTGGTAGTGTGCTTAGATTAACCCAGAGGTAGACGGTGCTGTGGTCACGTCACGTCGGTCATTGTACCTGGTGGGAGGCCTCTTCGGTCGTGGCGTCGACGCCAAGGATTTGCGGAAGCTCTCAGTCAGTTTCCGTTTTCTAGTTTCTCACTAATCTGAAAGGTGACCAGGATTCCGTTGAGGGGTCTTTGCCAGCTCATCTTGATCTTCTTAATCCCGTACAGATAATTTGAGAGAGCAGATAAAGGTGGCACATGCTGCCCACCCTAGCGTTTAATGTGCTACGCTTGTCTTAGCGGCTTTGAGCCGGCACAACTTCATGAGAATGTTTATAGTTTTTTTTTTTCATTCTTTACGTTCGCTTACGACACACTAAGATATCCGGCGGTTTAATAAAACCAGTCCTATAGACACTGAAATTCCAAAGGCGGTGAACAAATACTCACCTAGAAAAGGGGGTAGACTCGCTTATACTGGGGTTACTGAATTTCGTTTTTTCCTTCATTTTCCTGCACTTTTTTATTATTTCTTTATTTTTATAGGCCCGTGCGCACACGGACACATGTACTCACAAAAGCAAGGAATAAAGCTTTCCTGAGCGAAGTGAAAAAAAGCATAGGGAATTGTATCACCCGGGTCCCCCATGCCATCAGTGAGGGACAGGTGACCGACTGCAGTAGCGGAAGGTGTGGAGCAGGGCAGAGATTAAGCTGTAATGGTTCTCCTGTGTTGTCCACGGTGATTTCCCAAGGTGGCCCATTCGCCTCGCGGCCAGATTCAATTAGCTACTCCTACCCGCCGTCGCATCCGCAGCTCTCTGGAGGGGGGGACCACGTTGGCTGTCTCGTACGGCTAGCGTCACCCCTTGGAATATGCAAAACAGCTGCTAGCCAAGCCACGCACTCGCCTCTTAACCTATCCTACGGCTTAATTAATCGAAAGGTTCCGCGAGTCTCCTGTCCAGCCTGTCACTGTGTGCAACCCCGCTGCTGCGTTCTAAACGCGCTGCATGCATTTTCCCAGCGTTTGAGAACAGCCAACCCAGCAAACGTAAGGCTACGCTTCCGAAATGCGGCGCGACATTTCAAAATCCCTTTACCTGACAAATTCTTCAGCCTGGGAATTTTTTTTCTCCCCAAAGGAAAAATTCTAAGTGAGGTGCACCTTCGCTATATACTCTGACACCACAGGCCATATCGACCAGTTATTTTGTAATTCATTTCTGTGGTAATAAACATATACAAAATATTGTAAATTGTTCACTGTTTTTGCATTAAATGGGGCACGTGGTTATGACAACTGAGCAAAATGTTAAGGTGCGTAATTACGGAAGAATGCATTGAACTCTTAAGCAAAACAGAAGAAAACCAACATAAGTCATTGTTTCCTCTGATTCTAAGCTCATTTACTGCAAGATCAGCGGACTCTCACAGTGGAAAGCTTGCTGTCATTCTCGAGCAGAACTTAGTTTCGATGCTGACGTCATCCTCATCTGCTACAGCACTGCCTTCTGCAGCCTCCGAAATACGTGCACATACACTACCATTCAGACGCTTTGCGGCGCGCGAGACGCCGGAGAAGTTACCAAGAGCCTAAGCTTAGCCCTAGGGAAATATGGACAACCGAGCGCTGTTACCAATTGATTACACACCGGATATAGTTAGTGTAGCGCTTCTTTCAGCGACCATACCATCTAATTATTAACAATTAAGAATTTTAGAGAAATAATACATTTTGCAGGGCGAGATTTGCAACAAGCCTAGACAAAATCAACGTTGGACCTTTTAGCAATGTAATTACCGAATATTTGCCAATTGTCCGTGTATTATCAACGCTATCCCCCCAATGTTGGTAGGACGTTTGCAGCTAATGGCGAGCTCATAACACACAATACTTATAATACACGTGAAAGACATAGTTATCGGCAATCCCATTTATTTTATTCCGGTAGAAATTATATGGGCACTCCAAGGGCATTTCTGCCGTCGCCTTCGCCGTATGTTCCGTATAAAGTCCAAGCACGATAACAGCGCGCCGTACGCTGTATGTGCGAGTCAGAGCTTGCGCGGGTCAGCCGACGATCGCGGCTCAATCTCGTGCGCGCGAGGGAGGAAGGCGAGGCGGAAGCGCACCGTCGTCTTTGCAGTGCCAGGCACGTGGGGGAGGTGAGGTAGGGGGAGGGGGGGGGGCGTGTTCTAATAAGGCATCGGCTGCTTACGGCGCGGCTGCGCCGGTGCCGTATCTTGAAAGTGATCTGCGACGTGAACGAAGTGCTCGCCCGCGCTGTTCGCATCTTCAAAGCGATCTACGATGTGGACAAAGCACGCCACGCCGAGTGCCCGTAGGTTCCTATGAGCTGTGCTTTCTACGTTTAGTTCGCGTTGAAACGAGAGGCAGCACGAAGGTCAATTCGTTTGCTGCTTCTACCGCGCTTCCTAACTGCGGCGTTCTGTCAGCGAGTTTACGCGGTCATCTAGCGAAATGTGTTCATGTTTACCCGTGCGTGCGTGACACCGTGCTTTTTTAATTCAGTTTGTAAGCGAATCTTTACAAGTTTACACGGCCAATAAATCTAATATCCTTACTTCGTACAGTTGTCGACTAATCTGCTATCGCAATCGATGCTTGGGCTTTCGGGCGAAACAGCGGCATTTCTTTATCTATTTACTCACCGGTGCTTCAAATACCTCAACAAATGTGGTTTTGCACGACGGTTGGGCTGGTTCCTAAAGTTTTCGCAGATGAGAAAATAACTGTATAAAAACAAGCATCTATCTATAACATGACATGCGACGAGAGTTCATAGAGACGCGAGTTCTCTATGAAAAAAAATACAACATTATAAGGTTGCAAAATAAGACTAGGTAACACTCCTTTTTTGTAGAAATTATTTTTTAATCCTGGAAGGTGAAGCAGAACGCACACAATGATTAAATCTACGATGGATGGATGGATGAATGGATAGATGCTATGAGCGTCCCCTTTGAAACGGGGTGGTGGGTTGCGCCACCAAGCGCTTGTTATTATATTGCCTAATGTCCTACCTATATATTTGGGAAAACACACAGATACAAAGAATTCCCAGAACCAAACTTTTCGAACCATTACTGGGAACTCTGTTTTTGTACGTCTCCACTGTTTGTGGTCTGCTTATGGCGAAACTATGGCGAAACAGAGCTGTCGACGGGACGTCTGAAGAACGTTTCGTCGTCTGCGCTGTTTCGCCATATTGTACGTAAAGTAACAAGCCCAGCTAGGCACCCTCGCGAAACACTTGAAATGTAGGTTTATTTCTCCTGGTCATATAATAAATTCAGAATGACAAATAAGTAATGAAAAAACAAGCTAAAATGGTGGTTTAGCATATAGGTTGAGATTAAAGCAGGCCATTCTGTGCCTCTGGTTTGTATTTACTTCGGAAAAACCACCCCTCTAACACAAAGCGACGAAGGTGTGCCTATACCACGGAGCAATATTGGTCTGAAATTTGCGGATTTTCCCAAATTGAGCAGCAGCTAATAAGATGGTTCCAGCTATAGGAACCTAAATAAAAGACAAGCGTCAGATAAAGCGGACGCCTCATTAGCCACAACCGATGGTGCTCGCATCTAAATGCAAATTCTCAAGACTGGTATTGCGCTCTCTCCATATGAATTTAGAGACCTCTAAATGGCCCTGCCCCTGTCAGCCCTTCGCAGTCGCTCTTTTATTCGTCTCGTCTTGCGTTGCGACCCTCATGAGGAGCCCCTTCTGTGTGGGCTTCTCCCGTGCCGACAACACTTATCTAGGTGATAATTAACTTCCTTCAGTATGTGGTTGAAGAAAGGGAAATGAAGGTTTGGGCGCGAGACGGTGTAAAGGTCAACAACCCTCATCTCTTTTACGAGAACGGCGTCTTGCAAATGGGAGTGGTCCTCGGCGTAATTCAAAACCGGAGAATTTTACGCAAACCGCGACGATTGCTTGGACGACGTACGTGTGCGTCTTCTCATTTTGGGGTTTACGCGCGCACATGTGATCGCGCATGAAAGAGACAGAGAAGAGAGCAAGAAGAGTTCCAAATTTCCAGTTTTGTTTTCTTCTTTTTTTTGGAACCCGTGCGAAATGAGTGGAGCGAGACAGCCACGGCAATGCAAGCATAATTAATAACCTCAGAGCCGATTGCCTGGGCAACCTTATCCTTCACATCATTCGACTATTCTTTCCCGGCCGCTTGCCTGGCCACTTGCACGGTTCCAACGCTGTTTTATATTTTCTGTGTCCCTCCCTTTCCTTTGTTTCCTCTCCTTCTTGATGCTCTCGCTAATTGTTTCCTCTCTATCATCCATATATGCTTTTGTCTTCAAGAGGTAAAGTTCAGTTCAAGTCGTGCAAAACCAGAAGACTGATATTTTGTCGTTTAGCGCTGAAATTGCACGATGCTTACTACATGGTACTGCGTCTCATGCCTAATAAAAGCAAAATTTTGTGTACAATGTTCCTGGCGGCAACTAAATGCTTTACATGTAACGTGAGGTTCATTTGGATTATCTTGTCAAAAAGTTTAACACACGCTGATGAAGATGTATATTATGGATATCAGTCTCACATCTTCGAATCTATGTGAATTGTAGCTTTCATGAAGCATGTTGTTCAAATTCTATAAGTTGGCCCATTTCATTCCTGCGTCTTTAGCTTAAGGTAAACTGGCGCACGAGAATATGCTCTGGCGCACTCGGCAAAGGTAGGGAGGTTAATCAAGGACGTGCGCAGTTGGCTACCCTACACTTGGGAAGGAGGAAAGGGGCAGGATATATAAGGAGAGAGAAGAAAAATAATTGTCAGTTGCAGGGGAATGTTCGCTGTCACAAGCGTTCGTGCAGTCCAGTAGCTATCAAGAAGTGTAGAAAGGCTTTTGCGGCCTTTCGTATGCAAGAATGCATAGGCCATGGTCCCAGGATCTATTCCTCCGAGAGCACTCTATTATCTAACAGGCTGAGTTTAGTCTGTAGAGGACGATAGAAGTATTCGTGTGGTTGGGGCCTAATGGATAGAGCATCCGGCTGCCGTGCTGGGGAACCGAATTTCGATCCAATCACCGGACGCGCAATTGAAATTTTTTTGAAGTATGGGCTATTCCCTAAGACAGCAACAGCACCCAACTGCCATGGTAAGGAAAATGATGGGAGGGTTTGCAAAGAAAGCTTCGCGTTAAAATGTTTCGCGTGGAAAATCAGCATAGGCGACATGACTGGGGACTCTGTAGTGTTTTTAGCATTGAGCTGCCATGCCACTCGTTTCACAACTTATAGCCGAAGTAGCATGCAATACTTGCGATGCTCTACATTTTTTTTACACCACGCGCCATTGTAAAGAAAGTACACTAAGCAGCACCAACTTGCCTAGCATCAAGTCATTCTCAATACATGCTTGGTGCATTGTTCTTGCACCAAAATTTAGCTGAAGGAACATCAATTAAGACAGAAAGAGAGAGAGAAAAGGCAGGGAGGTTAACCGGATGCAAGTTTCCGGTTTGCTAACCTGCACTTGGAGGGGGGGGGGGGGGGGGGGCTGTGGCAATGGGGCTGTGGAAGAGGTCAAAGCGAGCGAAAGATGAAAAAAGCACAAAAATTCCGTCTACTTAGAAGCGTTCCAACAGCCCAGTCGGTTACAAGAAGCGCAAGACGTTCTGATGCGACCTTAAGTCACATCCGATGCTGGATAACCCTTTCTTCCGAGAGAGGCCGGTCGTTCAACCGGTTGAGCACGACGGATAGCGATTTCCACTGTGCACTGTATACTGCGGGCATTGGCACAGAACATAGCGTACTTGTTGACTCGTGGCCGCGGTGGCCAAAGGCTGCGGTATCGGCCATCTCTATGTTGAACGCGTAGGCACTGGTAAACGCGACCCCCATCTATAGCCTACACAAAAGGATCGAGCTCTTTGACGAAGTCTTGATATCGAAGGCTTAATGTAGAATCAAGGGGATATATTCGGGCATGAATGAAGTGTGATTATATCCAAATGTGGTGCATCGGCTTGGAAACATGCGGACTTTCCTAGCAGCGTCTCGGAAATGGGGATTGATAGTTGAGGGTCTTCTGAATGGGCTAAATGAGCAGATTGATCGGTATGTTCATTGCCGATAATACCACAGTGCCTTGATTGCCAAAGAAAAATTACTCGTGTCCCTGCTCAGTCAGGTGGGTTATGGCCTCAGCTATTTAAAGCATCAGCTGCGGGTTGACGCAGATTGCGGCACAAGGCTGCCGCTAAACACTGTCGCACCACGTTTTAGTCGAACCTATATGCACACCATTTGTGTGCAGGCTGGCCAATAATAACGAACAGTGGGACGCGAAGCGCTGCGAGTTGTGCTGCCGTCGATATTGTCAAATACGAAGTTTGGTACTTTAAACAGGTGTCTTTTGCTGGGATGATGAAAGCTGCGGTGGAGGTGTTCGGCAGGACGGAGTGGTGTGTGTAGCGCCTGTACAGCCTGGGTACTTCTCATGTAATACGAATATGGTAATCACGGGAAGGCGGGAGATGGAAAATTAAGACGATGAGAAAAACGAGATCACGGGCAAAGCAGGAGCCAACGTTTAGACAAATGGACTTGTCTTTTTCAAGGTGGGAATATGGTAAGCAGTTTGGGAGTCGGGAAGCACAGACCTGCATTTTTTCCGACGCCCGATATTGTCAAGTTGATCATGGGCTGAATGAGGCACAGAGGAGGAATCGAAGGACCCTCGGCAAGTGTGAAACATGATGGGGCTGTCTCACGATGCGTGGATACCATTAGGCAGAACGAAGTATGTGGTCTTTCAGGTAATGAAGATATATGGTGGTCAGGAGTCCGGGCAAGGTGCCCATGCCACTTCAACCGCAATGTGTGCCTTGGCGAGGTGGTTTCTATAGCGATTGCAAAAGTTGCCGCCATCGACACGCTTCGAGCAAGGCCCAGACAAAACCGGAGTGCCACAGAAAGCTGAGAAATACCACCCTACATGTTAAAGATTATGTTAAAAATCCCCTCTTACTTCGTTTTTCGTCCTTAACGTTTGTCATCGAAGGATATTTTACTGTTTTTTTTAGCACACGCACATGGCGAAGATGTGCCTAAATCTTGAAAAGCACGAACTCGTTTATATATAGCAGCTCGCAGACTGCGCCAAGTATCCTTCTCACTGCTGCTGCTGTACTTGATTATACGTATGTCTATGCAGAATGCCCGGGCAGATGACGCGTCATCTCTCTAAATGGCCGGCCGCCCCTTTCTTCGTGAAACTGCCCCCTTTTCTGCTTTTCCCAACTACATTGTTCTAACGGTGGCGCAACAATGGTTCCGCTAGGATCGTTTACCCCGGCTGCCATACGGGGGCAAGTCGGTCGACACAGGTATAACACATGTTGTGTCTAAATAATCGATAGTTATCGTGCGGGAGAACAATAAGCAGGATTTACCAGTTTCTTTCCACATACAACATTGTTTGCTGTCACTCCCTGGTCAGACGTTCTACTGTCACAAGCACTCTTCGTGGGGATCCGAAATCAGTCATCGTCTTCCTTACATAGTGACGACCGGGGATCAAATTGGCGTTTTACGAATGTTACCGAAGTTTTTCGCCCTGTACGTCTGCCTCTCCCCAGCGTACGCTGCCCTTTCTTTTATGCGTCATGCCTTTCTTCCATTCATTGCCGCTGGTATTTACACAGTATCGCCAGCGTAACAATCACATTGCCGAAAAGCTTTCAATTTAGCACTAGCTGAAATAGGGCAGATTAGGCGTTCTTTGTTTTAAAGTGAAGTATTCTTTTACTATCTAACTGCTAAAATTTTGCTGTACAAGTGTATGTGTATCAGTTCTGTAAAGTACCAGTGGCAAGAGAACCAAGATTGCTGAAGCGTTATTTATTAGGAAAAAGTGTAATATAGGCGTTAGTTGTCCGTTCACATCGCTATAGAATGCATAATGTCGTCCCTTGACACCACGTGACAGCAGTACACCATACTCATTATTCGAT
This sequence comes from Dermacentor silvarum, assembly GCF_013339745.2. NCBI lineage: Eukaryota > Metazoa > Arthropoda > Arachnida > Ixodida > Ixodidae > Dermacentor > Dermacentor silvarum. Next base: position 56,711,374 of record NC_051159.1, on the reverse strand, counting down.
AAAGTCTGCTGGAAAACCTTGAATTTAAACCCGCACACACAAATGTATATAGGTATGTGTGTGTGTGTGCGCGCGCGCGAGTTTTATACGCGAGTAAAAAAAATTACGTAGTAAAATCTGTTTCTTGCAAATTAGCGGACATTTATTTGGTTAATAAGCGTACGACTATTGAGAGTTTCTCTGCCGCTTTCGTAGGCTTACTGAATGCCACTGACATAAGTTCGTGCTCTCACTTTGGTTAGGAGCGGATATATTTTACGCGGTTTTAGTCTGTTCTCTTTGACTCCACAAGGTCTTGGTGCGCTTTCTAGTGTTAGTAACTGGGCTTCCCAAAACTGTGCACTAAGGTGTGATCTAATAATTTTTACCCCCTGCAGTTCTGTAACGTGTATCTAAATGTAGCTACCATCTGTACATTGCGGCTCCAACACACGATCGATCCGGTAAATAGCAGAGTGCGTCTCGGGCAAAAAATTTATTTACACGAATGATGGTTTACCTTCAAAAGTTTGAAAATGAGTCTACGAATCACTAGGCCGTTTATTTATGTTGAATTGATTTAGACACAAATGTTTTCTCGTACGACTCATTTTCCTTCATGGTTTACTCAGAAGCAAAGTTTGTTAATTGATAAAGAATTATGACAACTGCATGCAAGGCAATTTCATTTTTTTTTTCAAGTGAAATTTGGCTACCTTATCCGCTTGCGCTTCTCATATTTTTATTTACTGACAGCGCAGTGGACTGCTCTGTTTTGCTTTCCCTTTCGGATACGAAGTCCGTGTTTATTTTGCGCTTTGTTTCGAAAGAGGCTGCTAACATTGCTTTCAGCGTCTTTTTTTCTCTCTCTTCCTCTTCACTAACACCCCTTCAGAAGAAAGCTACTTAGGGTCTCTGTCCGTCTTCTCGTGCCTTAGAAGCTCGGGCTAGATTTTTATGGGTCCCAATAGTGCCACGGGGAGCCAGCGATTTCAAGGGTTTCACCATACTGTGGCCATCCTTGTCGAAGACATTGCATCCCCGCAAAATAAGCTAGGCTTGAAAGAAGAGCCAAGCACTGGCACGCTCTTTACTTAGTCCCCCACTCCCCTTCGGGTATTATTCCTACCGTTGCTGTATTTTCTTGCCCGCGTGAAACCAAGAGTCTCTCTGTCTGTGTGTGCGCGCTCAGTGGATGCTTGGAATTGCAGTTCGGGGAGATGGGGGATCACGCGAGTTCTCGCGATGGAAGCGGTTTTCCTGCTTTCACGCAACCATTCTGCTCTCTCTTTCACTCTCTCTTTCGAACAGCTGTACTTTTTGGCATTCATTCTTTGCATCTTTAGCTCCGGAGGGAGCGCTCCCCAGCTCAGCAGCTAGGCGGCTCCTCGCCAAATAAATATCCGCCCAATTTCTTGGAACAGGCCCGGTGCCAGCCGTTTATATCTCCCCGACCTGGAAGGGAACACCCCGTTTCATCCATCGCGGCAGTTTTATGGATGACCGCACCACGTGGAGACGGAAAGAGCTCGCAGAATGGCGCGTTTGGATTCTCTAGACTTCGGATGAAATAGTGCCTTTCTTATTACTCCTGGTCGCTAATGATGTGTACCTTGTGTTTGCCGTCAGGTGTGCTCGGAATGTGCATCTTGAAGTGATAACCACTATGGGCTCTTCACACTATAACAGTACATCTCGGCAGCGTTCTTGGACTTTCATAATCAGATCCTTCAATGGTTCCAAAGAAACAACAGATCCTACTGAGTACGATCATTCCAAAGGATGGGATCGTTGGGGAACGTAGTTATCCCACGACATTTCTCGTTTATCCAAGTGGGTGACCTGTGAAATGCATCAGTGAATTAATGGTAACATAGAAAAGGATTCAAATTGCCTCCTGGAGAAGGTGAAAATAAGAAAGCTATCTGCATTAATCTTTCGGGAAGTTACACAGCAATTGGCGCACAGTTGACACGAACAGTGTCAGCTACTTTGCTTTCCTCGTTTACTCGGTACTACTTTAAAAACCGACTGTGCCAGGTCACCACAATTTTTTGCGACGCTGACTGACGGCGTTATAGGTACGCGTATATCCAAGTACCCGCCAAGTAGTTTAAAAAATTTGAGGACGCTTAAGCTTCGCCTTTAAGACTAGAACACAATAGAGTTATCGGGACCCGTTCGCATCGCATCGTTCGCATTCGGCAAGTAGGCTTCATTCCCTGCAACAGTGAACGTGGGAAAGCCAGCTTACTAAGACCAAGCTTACACCAATCCCCTTAAAGTCGGCTTCACTTTTAAACTGAAATGTATTGCGGGAAAGACGTTTTTCCAGGCGCAATATAAGTGGCATTATATTAAAATGTGAAGGCCTTAGGACCTTTTTTTTATTATTTTATTGTTTGCTATTCCCCCGACGCGCGCAGGTCTGGTAGAAATGCTGGGAAAGAGGTTTGTGTTTGAGTTTCCTCGTAGTAGAATTAGGTTTTCTCGTACATTCAGGTTACAATACGACGCCGATTGGTAAACAATCCGACGGCGAATCCCACACCGAATGGTAAAGTCCTACTTTACCATTTTTCTGAGGGATTTCACTGTGAGAAATTAAATTTTTGTTCACCAAAACCTTGCACCACGTGAAGGGTCTGCGCGGTCGATGTTGTTGGATGATTTTCTCCGCCAGTCGCGATCACACGCTGGTTGCCCACGCCGGATTTTCTGCGACACGGGGCCTTAAACGCTATCGCGTTAAAATGGCCAAATTTATAGCATTTCATTAACCACTTCACGAAAGCATCGCCTCACATAGATTCCAGCGTCTGCGTTAAATCTGCATAACTTTTAAATGCGAATGCATATCTTAGTCGGGGCATGGCAGGCGTCTGTCGGTGTCCGCGCGCCGGCAGGTGTTATCTCTCCGCTCTCACTCCATCTCCCATAGCAACAGCTGCGGGCGCGCGCGCTTATCCTCGCCCCCTAGCAACCGGAGCTCGCGGTGCGGGCGGAGTAGCGGAGAGTGAGTGGAGAGGAGGAGCGCGCTCTGGCTTGTGAGGGCGCTCGCATCGCGGGAACTCGTCGGAGCTCCCGCGTGTGTGGAGAGAGTGTATGAGAGGGTAGGTGCAGTGCTTCGCCGCTCCTTCTCTCGCCGTTCGCTCTCTCTCCTCCCTGCGCCCCACGCTCCCGTTCGCTCGCTCGCGCGTATATATAAATGGAGTGAAGCGCGCGCTTCACTCTCGACCGTTCGCTGGCTGGGCGCCTCTCAAGGCGATGGCAGAAGTCGGTGAAGGCGAATGTCTGACGGCAACGTTACCCCTAGCAAGAAGTGTAATACAATCCAACCCGAGCATTACACCTCTCGCTGGAGGTGACGTCACTGCAGTAGCTTCAACGTCATCATCAACCGGAGGAGAAGAAGCGGAAGACAAGTTCTCAAAGACCCTTTGACTGTACACTTTAGCGACCACAAGGCTGTGATTATGGCCGTCAGGTACAACGACAACATAAACAGGTGCTGATGAATGTGTAAAAAAATGGTTACGGTACAAATCCTCGTCTCGTCATTAATTTACGCCATTAAAATTACTACGCCGTGTACTCTCGGCGCAAGAAATGCATTCGCATTTCCTCACGATTCCCTTCGGGAAGGTGGGGGCAACTTTTTTTAGGGGCGAAGCTCCTTAGGGCGTGGGTCTGTCCTTCCTCCGTATGTAGCCACCTGTAGTTTTATGAAGTGTTCACTAGATGGAGTAAGTCCGTAGCTCTGGTTGGCATGGAGACCGCTATGTATGTATGGTATACGCATATATACATATATATGTATATGTATAGTATAACCGGAAGCCGACTTCCGCTTCCGTTTCCCCTTCCGGTTCCACTTCCGGTTCCAGAAGCCAGCTTCCAGCTTCCAGAGAACGCTTTTGGCGTTTTTCTCTCTCGTCCTTAGCTAGTTGCGCTGCGGTGCACAAGGGCGTTCGTTCCCGACGCGCGCTCTCTTTCTTTCTCGTCCGTAGCTAGGGGCGCTGCGGTGCACAAGGGCCTTCGTTCCCGACGCGCGTTCTATTCTTTCTCGTCCGTAGC